>NC_056735.1:1044792782-1044825282 GCF_019279795.1 Protopterus annectens
TGTGTGTGTGTGTGTGTGTGTGTGTGTGTGTGTGTGCGTGCGTGCGAGTGTGTGTGGTGTGTGTATGTGTGTGTGCGTGTGTGTGCGTGCGCGTGTGTGTGTGTGTGTGTGGGTGTGTGTGTGTATACGTGAGTGTGTGTGTGTGTGTGTGTGTGTGTGTGTGTGTGTGTGTGTGTGTGTCTGCTACTGCCATACTCTACCTTGATTTCTATCGGTCACCCTTGTTGTTGGCAGCAGGGACCAGTAGCTATGACAGCATGATACTTGAACATTTCTTGGGGGAAACTACTTGGTGTATGTACTTATCTTGCTGTCATTTGCAGCCTTGGGGTTGACCTGTGGGTGTTGAACACAGTATAACTACAGCCTTCTTATAGCTACTTTATAGCTTTTCTTACCTGGCAGACCTGTGGAGGAAATTTCTGTTAAAACTACATGACTATTTCTACACATATTCACAAAATCCTAGGTGGAATTATGTATACAGCTTACTACCACTCCCGGGATTCAAACCATGCCTGTTTGTGCATAAAATGCAACATATTTTTTTTGTGTTTCATCAGAACAAGCTATTGAGAAACTGCTGTCTTTTCCTTGAATGTTTTCTGTCTAATACTCTCTTGATTGTACAATCTGACCTTGTAATTACAACATTCTTATACATACATTCCTATACATACCTTTTGACATAGCACAGTGTGGAAAACAGTGGTTAACACAATATTACTATTCAGATATCAGATCTTGGTGCATAAAACATTTCATATCAATTAATCTCATTTTTTACAAAGGCACTAACTTTGTTAGATGAGACTTGATTGTTTAATGCTTTCAGAGCTATAGTTTATGTGCATAACCTGTACACATTTCAATTCATACAATAACCAGTCCAGGGTTTTGAATTTTATTGAAAGGCAGTTACAGCTGTATTTATATATAACCTATATGAAACTATTACTGTAATATTGTCATGTTTATTCAGTACAAACCATACCCATTTTTAATACTGCAAGGTGATATTCTATTCCTTTATATTTATTTGGTATGAATACTACAAGCTAGATTGTTACTCACCAGCCTTGCGACACAGCCTTAGCAACCTGCTTGCATGGGCTTCCTGGTTCACAGCCCGCTCAGCTGGAGCTGTAAAAAAGATAGAGAAACATTTATGCATACCTATCTATCACATATAGAGGCTGGACTTTGGTAAACAGTTATTGATATTAATACTTACACATGCCTGGGACATCCCTCTGCCATGCATCTTGGACGCACTGGTCCAAGAGCTCCTTCTTCTTCCACTTCAAGTTGGCAAAGTGGTACCAGACCTGCTCACAAGTCTGAGGAATGCCAGTGGCACTGGTGAGATCGCAGATGAGACTTTCCTAGGCCTCCGCTTTGTATTAGGAGCCCTGGTACTGATCCTGCAGCAGTCTCATATCATGTTTTTTACAAGGAGTCCTACTATGACCCTGGACTCCTGTATGCCTCATCGCTGAGCCCGAAAGTGCACACCCTCTCCAACACCAGCCATAGTGCCTACAGTGGGGAACTACAACCGGTTATGAGCTTTTTCCCACCTGCAAGTTTTAAATATGGCCAATGTCCTGCCTTTTGCTGTGATTGGATGGTTTTGAACATGCTAAGCTAAGCACCGGGCAACCCACTTAGCTGGTATAAGCATTGCTTAAAGGGGTAGATGCTAAGCACTGCTTACCAGTGTGCAAATCCACATAGCTATGCTAATTCTTGCTTAGAATTTATTTACATTTAAGCAATGCTTATACTGGTTAAGCTTAGCTGAGCACAAGTTAGCATTGTTCAGCTTTCCTTTTACAGACTATCAGCATTAATGGGTTGGTTCCTTATAAATGGCATATTATATGTATGTTTACCTTCCATAACATCTTACTATGTGCTTTCATTACAATACATTCTTTTGTGACTATGCTGTATGGGACACTTGTGTTTATATGGGGGTTTCACATCTGTACTACTCTGACACCTCACATTTGGACCTGCTTCACTACCCTGGTTAACAAATATATATACTACTCACTACTTACTGATAAAAAAATATATGTTTGTGCTTTTTTTTAACAAATAAAAATGAATGGGGACTTGAACCATAAATGTCTGTATGCTAAGTGAAAGCTCTAACCACACTATTTCACTTTGCACTGTTTTGTCTGTATATTTGTATTTAGCTCATTGGGATGTGTAACCTAGGCTGAGCATAGCTGCGTGACATGCAAACCTACTCGGCTATGCTTAAACTTTATTGCAGATTTAAAAAAAATATATGATTAATGCTACTTTTATAAACTGGGAAAGCTGCTAGTATGTATCACTTTGTGTTAGGGGACGTTTTATTAGTGAAAGGCATGAAATATTAGAGGATAACATAGACACTCTGTGAAAATCTGGACAGTTAAGTGCTATGTTGTGGGGGTGTGTGCTTATGTGTACTTTATCCACAGACACTGTTATCTTATGATAACAGTGTCAGTGGAACTGCTAGCTGCTCTGAAATTGCCGTTCGGCAATTCTAGAGTGCACGTCCCTGCACTCGTTCATGTTTCATTGCCATCTAGTGCAGACAGCAGCGCACCCTCAAGAATATGCAGGGTGCACTGCTGTCCTCGACAGCCATGGAACGCTTTGTGCAAGAATAACACTATTCTTGCATGGAGCTTAATGAATCCTGGGGCAAGTCTTTAGAAAAAACACCTCTGTTGAGCAAAAGAACCTTTATCCAACACAAAGCTTTCAGGTTATACACCCTTTCTCAATGTGTTGGATAAAGGTTCTTTTGATTGAGAAAGGGTGTATAACCTGAAAGCTTTGTGTTGGATAAAGGTTCTTTTGCTCAACAGTGGTGTTTTTTTGGCGGACTTTGTAATACAGCTGATTGTTTCACTGCAAGTCTTTAGAACTCAGAGTAGACTTACACTGACAGCTACTCTTTCAGAATATGTCTCTTAGTATAATATCCTTTTAAAAATCATACTAAGGCATGGGCAAGAGGGGGAATTGATTTATTAAATATATTAAAATATGCTCAGTCCTCTTTTATCATGACTTTTTTACTTTAGCTTGACAATGCTTATAATTCTCAATGCAAAACAATGCATGCCTTTATTTGTTAAAAGTCATTGTTAAATCAATCTTCTAAAGCCTTTTGTATTGTAGACAACAAATGTTATGGATATTGAAATATTATGTGGAAAACATTCTAAAAATTAAATATATCTAACTATATCACTTTATTCAAATCAGTTTAATATTTTTAATAAAATATATGTTTAAAAATGTTGGTTAAATAATATCTTTTCAATTGCATGTATGGAGGGTGTTTCTGAAGATAATTTTACAAGTCAAATGTTAAGATTAAAAAGTAAAAGCTTTATTTACTGGTTTAATTGTTTTGATCATAGAAAATGTTTAAAAGTAAATGAAATTATAACTAAACATGATATTAATCCTGCATATGAGCTAATATAAAATCTTATGAACACATTTGAGAATATGAATGATTTGCTAAATGAGAAAGAAACAGAGTTATAAGATCAGTAACTTTTTTGTCTTTAATTGTAGAGGGTAAAGAGATTTTAAACCACCTTTGTCTAACATAAATATATTAATATCAAATATAGTTATTTCAAATGACAGATAAAAAATGCTAAAGGAAAATTAGTAGGTGTACATACTCTAAATGATGGAAAAGAGATAGTTTCAGATACCGGAGGCATTCTTATGATCCTCTCAGAACACTTTGAAACATATTATAGGAGACTAAAGTAGTAAAATCATAGCTAGACATAGCATCATTGAAGACAACCTGACAAATGTGTTAAAAAAAGCATTCTTAAGATATTAACAGAAGTAAATATTGACAAAGCTACAGAACCATATGAGGTCTCATAGGTACTAACTAGGCTATTGCTCTGTGAGGAGAACTTAGCCTTGCATTCTTATTGTACAATTTAGTTCTTATATTTTACAAACAAATAACCCAGATGTGATATGAACAGGGATATGTTGGGACATTTACATGTTTCTCCTATCCGTAATGGACAGGAGTTATAAATCAGCGGTAAATTTGTGGGTATCCATCAATTCATTACACTTGAGAAGAGAAAGAGAAGTACTTTAGGTGAAGTGGAAGACAGTTACATAGAAACAGTATTCACTGTGATACAAATCTATTCCTCCAACATGCTACATTTATTTTTAAAACTAAAATCTTTTGAGTGGATATTCACGATACCATTGGTATTGCTTGCAGCAGCCCCAGAGGTTTCTCACTAATAAAAATATAAAGGGTAAGACACATGTCTTATGCAGACCAACTAAAGGCTCTATCTCTTTAATCCATCTCTATAGTTTACTGAGATGGGGCTTAAGCCTGACCTACAAGGCATTCTCTCATCCAGCCCTGATGAAAATGCTACATATTTGCATGAAAAATGATACAAGAGTAACATATTCCATGGACCTGGTCCTTATTTGTGACTCTAACAGAACATGTTGGAGAGACAGATTTGTATCCCAAAGGCTGCCTGATCTACGGAATAAACTGCCCGTCTTTGTAAATCAAAGCGCATCCCTCACTCTCTTCAAAAAGAATTTGGATAAATGGACAGGGAGCTATACATTCACTTCTGGGGTACTTCCCATGTCCTTTATGGACAGAGACAGTTTGTAAAATGACTCAGGGTTCCAACACCTAAAAACCCACTACCCTGATACTACCTCATCCAATATCTGGGGAATTAAGATACAATACTGTGATATCCTGTGTATTATTGGCTAGGCTTGTAAAGGTTCTTGTGCCATTAGCTTAGCAATCACCTAAGAACCTATGAACATATAACAGGTGTGCCAGAATATAATCTGTTGAAACTCAATACATAAGGCAGAAGTTGCTTCTCAGTAGCCTATATGATACTGGGAAGAGAGGCAAGGCATTGATGTGGTCTGCATAATTTTTGCCATTTAATATTTTTATTTAGGTGTCAAATCTGGATCCCAAAAAGTAAAAATATGCTATTTTAATATCCTTAAAATGAATATTTGGCAAATGCATTAATACTTATAAAATTCCAAAGAACAAGATTTATCTAATAACAAGACAATTGTAAGAGAAAGGTGACCCCAAGCATAATAATATAAATAGACCAATTAGCTGTCTTTTTTGTACAGGGAAACCAATGGAAAAACAGTACTTACTTTATTATTATTATGAGAGCTGCAGGAAAAAAAGGAATTACCAACATTCATCAACAAGAGAAATCTGTTGAGACATGTAACCAGTAATTTTATAATTGCATCATAGCAGCACTCAACAAATAATTATTTTTCCCATGTAATTTACATATATTTCTCAGCTGCTTTTGACTGAGCTGATCATCAAATACTGAAAAGCAAACAAGCGAGTCTTGGTCTGCAATATTATATTTAATTAGTTGATGGAATGGATAAAATGAAAAGAATGAGAAGTGAGCTAGAATGGAGTAAATGGAGAAACAAGAGTATACTAGCAGGGTCTCTCTGGGCTCAAACAAGTCACTATCTGTTTAGTGTATTTGTAAGTGACAATGCAGTACCACTAATGCATACATCATAGTGACAAGGGTATCACAGTGGTGCAGCAGATAGTGTTTTCATTTAAAGGCAAGATGTTAGTTCGATTCGCAGCTAGGGGGAGTCTTCTTTGTGGAGTCTGCATGTCCTCCTTGTGTTCATGTGGGTTCCCTCTGGGTGCCCAAGCTTCATCCCACATTCTAAAGACATGTAGTAGGTGGAATGGACACTCTAAATTGGCCACAGATGTGAATGTGCATGTGAGTGTGGTATGGAATAACTTTCACTACAGGGCTAGCCACACGGTAATTTGAACCTTGGTTCTAGATGATTGTCACTGTTGAAGTGACATCCTGACCTCTGATAAAGAAATAAGAAAAAAGAGCTATGCATGTATGTATGTATGTATGTATGTATGTATGTATGGATAGATGGATGGATTGCTGCTTTCATAAAATGCATGCTGCTGATGATTTAAATAGAGATACTAACAAATAATGATTGTAACATGATGCAAAAAGCATTAGATTAGATAACTAAATGGGCTACAAGTAAAAAGCTATCCAGAAATATCAATAAAACAAAATTCATCTGTTTTAGGCAGAACTTTGCATATAATTATGAGATTCATGGCAATCATATACAAATGTCAAAACTTACAGAGATTACTTAATTTTAATTTTCCTGTGAACCAATTAATAAAGGATTGTACAAGAATGTTACTGATATTAAATGCTTCCTAACATGTAGAAGTCCAGACATTGTTATTTTTAATATGCCAGAAAATGGGATACCATAGCACTCTATTAGTAAGTTAGGAAGCTAGGAGTACAATGGACCTTAACCTAAGCTATTCAGTGACTTAAAATACTCCCTTATAGTGCAAGATTTCAAGAAACTAACCTTTAATCAACCACATATAAAAATGATGGAGTGAGACTTAATAGCTATATACAAAACCTAGAATGATGCTTGAAATTATGAATGCAGGGGTCTACTAAGAAACAGTAGAAAAAAATCATAATAAGTAACTCTGAACTTTTTCAGGAATAAAATGACTACCAAACGGCTCTCTGAATGGGTGGTTAAAACTTGGAACCAATTTAATAAAGAAGTTAGATAAAAAAGTCCATCAGCCTTTAAAAATGGGGTGGACACTACATGTGGCACTAACAGATCTGACATTTTAGCAGGCTAATGGACATTTGCCCAAGTATTTAAGTACCTGTGTTATAAGAATAATTAGGAGTCAGTTCATAAATGAGAATGGGAAGACAAATGAGCATACTCTGATACTGCCTAAATGAAAACCTCTTCAGTCAAAAACACTGACTACACAGTATATAGAACTGTGGAACACTTTCACATCTTCATATTGACGGTATGCTGGATTCAGAACTAGCATCCACACTACCCAATAGGTGTCCCATGCAGACTGCAATTATACCAGACTCCACATACACATAAATCAAAAACAGTGTGGCATATATTACTGCATGTATGCATCACACAATAATGGATTCTGTGGTGAAGGTCCAGCAAGCCATGGTGCAAACAGCGTACATTAGAACAACACCACCCTCTAATTATTTTAATGATCCACTGAATATCTCAGTACAGGGCAGTAGCAGATGCAAGGCAAACAACATAGCACTGCTGTGCACTTTGAAGCAGAATGGTCACTGAATATAATCTTTACTATGATTACAGTTGGTTAAAATGCACAATAGTGCATCATTGTGAGCTCTAGGTGTGAATGACACCACAGATACCCTAGTCTCACTTTAGTCTTCTATGCTGGAGGAAGATTCCTTGGGTGGTCTGATTGGTACCTCTCAACTGTCTAGAATTTCATAAAATATCCATATTTTTACCTCATATTTTGGGTATGTTCCTCATAGAATTTGTGGTTTTCTGTCAAGCCATTGTGGACTGCGGTAACTAAATAAGGACAGCCATTTGAGTTTTAGACTTCATATCTTTCAGAATATGCATGTTAATGCAAAACATGCTATTCTATCAACTTTCTAGGTTTATGAACTAAATACTAAAATCTGTCCTTGCCCTTCTCACTCTATTATATTCAGCTTTGACCAGAATTCTTTGATGTTGGCAAGTATGGGGCCCGAATCCAATAGACCTGCCCTCAGTATGTGACCACTTACACTAAGAGCAGGTCTTTTGGAATCTGGTCCCTGCAGTAAGCCTATTTTATAGATAAGCCTTACACCGAAGTAAGTCAATTATACTTATAGAAGGTCTTTCAGAATCAGTGAAGACACACTGAGAGCAACTCTTTTTTTCTGATGTATTTTTTTCATGAAAGGGCTATCTAGTGATTAAGTTCTGGGATATCACAAACAGCAAATAAAAAGCCCTACCAAGCCCATGTAACCTGTTGCATAATAATTCTAAACACATGCAGGTTTAGTGAGCAGAGTATGCAAGTTGCTTTATATTATAAGTAGAATATTGACTATTATATTTTGAAACAAATATATTTCTTTGCATTTATTTGCTAACTGGGTGAGTCTGCAAGACAAAAGTGCCTTTTCACAATGATGCTTAAGGCTCTTTTCTAATTTAAGTGACTTCCTCAGCATACACTTTGCAAGTGAAAACTAAAATAATTAGACCAAATATTACAAGATTTGATGCACCGGCAACCCGTGGCCTGTACATTCCTTGGAAAACTGCCATGCACAATGCAAAAATAAATAAATAACAGTTTTTACTATGACATCAGTTGATATTGTTAAACTGAACTTGCATGTGTGGGGAAACACTTGTATTTGGCTTATGGTGAAAGGTGGCAAGCTTAGCTTTCATAAAAGCCACTTTATTGGCAATGTTTTTTTAATCCTTAACAGTAATCGTAAGTAACAGAAACAAGAAAGAAGAAAGTATTTGTATTTATTTGCTTGCATATTCAGTTGTCTTAGTATGCTGCTTACCACTAACAATCTTCATTCTAGGGAAGGGGGTGATTTTCTGATTTTTTAAGTTGGACTGTAAGTGGCAATAAGTAGGATAGTGCATGTTTGAATGTGTGCGCGCGTGCACACACATACACACACACACACACACACACACACACACACACACACACACACACACACACACACACAGAGTGAAATGTCTGTGCAGGGTTAGCAGTCATGTCCTTAAATGACGATTCACATAACTTCTAGTATGACTCACTGTGGTGCAGCTCTGTGAAGAGCCAAAAAACATGGCACAACTGATTAATAAATCAACCTGAAATAAAGTAAATGTAGGAATTTTTTGAAGAGGTCAAGCCCCCCCCCCCCCACCCCCATCCTTCAGACTTTATCTCCACATTTACGCAAATGTAGAGCAGGGAGAAACACCTCAAAAGAAAGGAATCACTGCTGCAAATATTTTAAACCTACAGAGACAGTGATTTCCTATGAAAAATAGTAGGTAGAGAGTTGAAGTTTGGTGAGTTGTATCTGACAAGTTTGATCCTCCTCAATTTTGTAATCAACTTACTGGACAGAAGCCTTTCAGACATACAAAAATTGAGAAAGTAGGCCTGCCAAAAATCAAAGTATTTGGAAGTATGGAATCTGGCACCTAATTTCATAAGTTTTAAAATCAGAAAGGATATTATTTTCTTTATTTACTTAACAGAACATTAATAAAATGGTAACCTTAAGGAGCCATGGCTAATGCAATATGACAGTTTACTATCCTTGCTTACTAGTTTGGCGTCAAAGAAGGTAACTCTCAAAGAATTAAGTTTAGTATTTTGCTATTAATTTCTCTTTAGTGTTAGACTGCAGTGTGGCTTAAGGTCAAATGATTTCTTCACTTAAGAAAGTCACTTCTATACCACAAACTTGGAAGTATTATAGCACAGATGAATTGAAACGAGACACATGCATTATTAACTGTCATGTTTATGAATTTGTATGGGCATGAGATTTATGCAGTGAGAGAATATAACACTTCATTGCCACTTGAAACAAGTTACATGTGCAGTTCACATAATCTATATTTCTTTGACATGGTATTCCGCTTTCCAGATTGAGACAGTAAATTAGTTTCATGAATTTCTCCATAAATGTACAAGCCATTATTGCGGTGTCCTCACTCACAGCTTCTGCCAGCTCCTTAGTTAACAGATACAATCCCTGCACTTGTATTAGTTTACTGACTATTTACGTTATTGAGATGCATTAAAAGGCAAGTTTTTTTTATTTCAAAACTAAATTTCCTTTGTGTCAACATTGTTATAATATTTTAGGAGAGCTGTTGCAGCCCTGTACTAAAATTTTACCACATTTTTAAAGCATTTTATAACAGTTTAGAGCAGATATTTCTTTTTTCTTTATCTTTTTTGTCCCATGCCCTGCTGACAATTAAGCCCTGTTAGTCATATGGACAGAAGTAGATTATAAATACTTGGCCTCAATGTCCTATTTGGATACAAGATATCATTATTCTTTTGAGAAACTTGGCTAGGATTAGAAAGCCCCACCCGCCTCGAGTCATTAGCCTAGTAACAATGTATGAATCTATGAATTCATTCCTTCACGTATGTTTGCTGCCTGAGTCCAGTGCTACATGGCAGTGAGGGCCCACCTAGGGAAGCAACTATACAGGCAGCCATGAGGGTTGCCTGTTCCCTTATTGGTATCTTGCCAATCAAAGGCATATAGCTCACAGCTCTAAGACCACCCCTTATGGTAACATGAGCAGCTGCATCAACACAGGGCCCACTTATTTACTTCAGCCTCACACATGCATGTTACTCTGCATAAAATGGCAAGGGTTATCGTCATGGCTTTGGGCAGCCATAGCTCATATTCTCTCTCTCTCTGTCTCTCTCTCTCTCTCTCACTCTGCACTGTTTCTGCTGCCTCAGGCAAGCACTTTGGGAGAGATATAAGCTAAAAAGCTGCAAACTACTTCCTATCTTCTGGTATTGGCATGCCCTTCCTCCCCTGTCAGCCATGTGAAGTGGTTGATCCACTAGTTGAACTCAGACAACCTGGATCATTCTCAGGGTTTTATCCCACTGGGCCACAGAGGTGATAGAACAGGAATTTGTTGTTGTCATGAGAAATTTGTCAGCAAGCTAATATCCTAAAGAGTATCAATGAAGTCCTGCAGATCCTTCGCTTGTCATGACAGGTTTCACCACATCCTTTAGCAGTTCAGTGAAATAGCATATCAGCTCCCCACTCAGGTGTTATGTCTTATAAATGAACAGTCAAATTCCCTTTAATTATATTAAGAAGAAAAACAGTAACATGTATGCTATTCACCATGTGTTCCACATCTACTTTTATTTATTTATTTGCATCTGCTTTCCTTTGTTTCACAGCTTCTCCACCAGTAAGACTGTTAACATTCCAGGAACAATAACTATACTTTGAGCTATTCCATTCAGTCCAAAGGAAAAAAGGCATAAGTGACAACTGTCATTGCTTTCTTAACCTTATCTACATGACTGTGATTTTTATGTTCCACAGATGCTAAGGATGAAACATTAGTCACTATCAGACAATGGTTGAGCATTTGCTCTATTTTCAGAAAGCTGATTGAGTCTCAGGAAAAAATTCATCAAGGTGTAAAGCCATAAGGACAGTCCTTAATTTTACATATAAAAACGGTAGATTTGAGGTGAAAGGGAAATGAATAAGAGAGATGGTACAGATTACATATGTCTGTAATCAAATGTTGCATGTTATACCTCGCAAGCACAAAGCAAACTTCTGCTGTCATATAATCAAGTCTGCAATATATTGATATGGTATCTTATGTTTGTGTGTGTGTCTGTGTGTGTGTGTGTGTGTGTGTGTGTGTGTGTGTGTGTGTGTGTGTGTGTGTGTGTGTGTGTGTGTGTGTGTTTGTGTGTGTGTGTGTTTTTATGTTAGCACGAGTGTGTGTATGTGTCTGAGTGCAATATCATATCACAAACTGCATAGCTATTAAATTAATAATATAAATTGTTTGTCAAGTAAATATATCCTTGTCTGACAGCTTTCTTCTGAACACATTACTCTCCACTCTCCAACAACAGTAGAAAATAAAAGGTGGCATTCCATTAAACTTTATTTGTGGTTTTCAGTTACTATGCAATGGCTAAAACAGTGCACAGTATGATTTCCAACCTGAAGTCTGTCAGTGGATAAATGCTATACAAACTGTCAGAGAAGTCCAGATGTGTACAAGCGCTGTATTGAAATACTTAATGATTTAGCATTTATTAGCAGTAAAAGTATTGCTGTGTCAGCAGCTCAGTGAGTAGCATGTTTGGTTATGATGGTGGGAGGATCAGAAGGTTCCGGCTTCTATCCCACACATTTTCAACAGTAACACTGTAGTGCAGCAAATGAGGGGTGCTACAGTTCTATGGTGTCACCCTTCAAATGCAATAGCAATCTATTTAGTCTTTTGTATTAGAATCCAGAGTTGACCATAAAGCTTCACTCACTGCTCCTATCTAATTGATCTATTCATTCCCTAAATACCCAGTGAAGGAAATAGCTGGCTGGATAAACAACTGGTCCAGTCACCCCCCCACTCCCCTTGAGCAGTGGAAATCAGAGCCATTACCCTTCATTAGGAATCAGGTTTGTGCAGAACTACACCACTGTGTGCTGCATTAGTAACTACTGGGATGTGCAGAAGGTAGCATGGAGAGTGCACATTCCCTGGCTCTGCAGAGACTTGTCAGGTAATCCACTCCCCCCAATTCATAACTACTGCTACACTGTCCTCACCTACCTTATCAGTCTACATTGACAATTGTGCTGAATGAATATGCACCAACCTATCACCAAACCACCCTCCTGAGGAGGTGACCAGGCAAATGCCTTAACCGTTACATTTCCCTTCAGACTACTCCTCCATCACTCATACTGCCAGCTGAACCCAGATCATCTGTATCATAGTCAGAGCTTCATACTTCTGTGCCAGTAAAGATGGCTAATGAGACATTAAAGTGAGCTCCCATATGCCACAGTTGGTGGCAGTATTGATGGATGTCTTAGCTAAATTACCTCTAGTCAGTATGAATACTCTGTCAAAACTTTCCTGAACAATAGGCCATGCTTAGTGGCACTTACAGGCAAAAATCAATAATAATTTGCAGAAATATTTTCCAAACCATGTATTTTGAGAGGCTTACTGTTAATGACTTACATTTCCTTCTTTATTAGCATACGGCTAACACTGCACTGACAGAAACTATTCCTGATGAAAGGAGAAGCCACTAAAATAATGAAGACTGTAAAGTCAGGTGACCACATATGACTCAATAACTTCTGCTTATCTAATTGTATGGAGACTGCAAATGATAAAGCAGGGAAATTTGGGAAGCGATTGCCTCACAGTGACTTTATTATTTTACTGCACTGTTTTATATGCAGAGGAAAATACAAGAAAATTTGCACAAATATTTATTTATTTTATTTATTTATTTGCAGTTGGTTTACCAGGATAGTCCATTGGGCCAAAAAGAACCCATTTTCAATGGAGTCCTGGGGAGAAAAGCTCCAAAACAAAGATTACATTAGTTTACAATTTCAATCATTTGTAGATTAGAGACAAATCTTTAAACAGTGGTAACAAAAAGATTACAGCAGTTTAAAATTTCAGTCATTTGTGGGTTACAGAAAAAAACAAAACAAAGGTTAAGCAGTTACAGTGATAATTTATGGGTTTTATTTTGTAGGAAAACTAAGATATGAGCAGATGAAATAAAGATTCTTAGGTTAAGTTTTGTATAAGAGCAAGCATTGCTGTTGTATATATATATATATATATATATATATATATATATATATATATATATATATATATATATATATATATATATATAGTTTCTTGAGTGGAATTGTAGGATTTGTCAAATGATAAGATGTTGTTACAGCTGCCTTAATTTGGTGTCTAGTAATATATGATATAATTGTTTGTAGGAGGTGGGGAATAGGATATGAGGGGTGGGAGCAACAGCATTCCCATGAGGATGTTAAATGTGAGTGCAGTGATTTTTTAAAGGCAGGGAGGTTGGTGGTGATATGGATAGAGGGAGGAAGTGAGTTCCATATGCGTGCCAGGGCATAGGATAGGAGGTTTTGTCCTGGAGAGTGAAGGGGTTTGTACAGCTCTATTAGGTTTTGGTTATTAGATCTTAAGAGTCTTTGTGGCATGTGCATTTTAAAGGTAGAGTTGAGAGAGGGACAGAGGGAGGGGTGAAAAATTAGTTTGTGAGCAAAAGTGAACCGAGTATATGAGAGATAGTGAGGAAGCTCTAGCCAATTGAGTTTGTGCAGAGATGCACAGTGATGGGTGGATGATTTGTGGCTGGTGGCAAATTTGGCAATTTTATTATAACAGGAGGACAGTTTAGTTTTGAGAGAAGATTGTAGGTTTGTTAGGAGAGGGGCACCATAAAGGAGAGAGGGGATGAGAAATGTAGTAGCGAGAGTGATCTTTGTAGATGTAGTGAGGAATCGATTGTTACGGTAGAGCATGCCGAGTTTTTGGTGGGTTATTTTATGTTTAGTAGTAGGTGGCTTTTGAATTTAAGCTGGTCATCAATCTGGACTCCTAGTAGTTTGGTTTCAGATACTAGTTCGAGAGGTGTATTATTCTGGCTAGTGATGGAGAATAGTCTACTATCAAAGGTTTTGGTTTTTGAGGGGGTAAATACCATAAGTTTGGTTTTTGATGCACTGAGTGCTAGATGATTGTCCTTCATCCACTGTTCTGTGGTAGAGAAGGTGTCTTGAGTTAGTTTTAAAAGAGTGGGGATGGATCTGGCTGCACAGATAATTGTAGAATCATCTGCATATTGAATAAGTTTATCATGGGGAATTGAGTGGAAGAAATCATTTATGAATATATTGAAAAGGAGAGGGCCCAAGATGGAACCTTGGGGGACACCAGTGGGTGTGTTAAGGAAAGAGGAGATGGCTTTTTTTCCACTTGACAGCTTGTTGCCTGTTGGAGAGATAGCTGGTGAACCAACTGAGAGAGGAAGGGGATAGGTTTAAGTTAGATAGTTTAGTTAGGAGAAGGTTGTGAGAGATAGTATCAAAGGCCTTAGAGAGGTCAAGAAAGAGGGTAGATACAGTGGAGCCAGAATCTCTGTGTTTATTTACAGTTTCCAGGAAGGAAAGGAGGGCAGTCATGGTGCTGTGACCTGGTCTGAATCCATGTTGTGTGGAAGTTAGTAAGTTATTATCTAAGAGACAGGGAAGGAGTTGAAGATGGATACATTTCTCTAGAAGTTTTGATATAGGAGAGAGGATTGCGATGGGATGAACGTTAGTAATATTGTTATTATTGCCTCCTTTGTGCAGGGGAATGATGAAAGCCCTTTTCCAGAGTTTTGGTACAAGACCTTCTTGGATAGAGCGATTGATTAGGATGCTGATGGGGAAGGCAATGGCTTCGGCAGCTATGCTGAGGAAGGATGATGGAATGTTATCAGGGGCATTGGAGCATGGTTTTAGCTTTTGAAGGAGTTTTCTTATGCTAGAAGTAGGAATGGGTTTTAGGCAGAATGGTGGGAGTTGGGAGGCTGGAGATGAAGGGGGTGATGATAGGGAAGATGCAGAAGTAGGGGGTGAGGTGTTATTAGAGAAGGATGAGGTTAGTTTGGAAATAGAGTATAACAAATGAGTTGAATTGGGTAGCCAGATCTATATCTTGTGCATTTGGGTCTGGGCTTGGGTTTTCTGTTGAGCCAGGTTTTAGGAGGGTAGTGATGCCTTTCCAGAATTTTTGTGGATTGGTTTTGTGGTTGTTTTGGAGTAAGGAGAAATAATTCTGTTTATCAATTGTGATAAGCTTTTTAACTCTATTGCGAAGTGTTTTGAATTCATTAAGAGTGGTGGGAGTTTCATGTGAAATATGTGACTTTCATGTTAATTTATGGATGCTTCAGTGAATTGCACTATAGGCTAATGTGTTGACAGCTGCTAATTATCAGTGTTTTGCCTGTTAAAGACAAATCAATTAGAAACCTGTTTCAGTTATCTGATTAGGTCACTCAGTCTCCAAAGTTATCACTTTAGCTGTTGCAGTGGCACAGAAGAAGAAAGCCCTTACTATATCCCTGATGGACCAGATTTAATTAGTGACTTGGATATCTGATGGAGCCGCAGGGAGGGATGGTTGTGTCCATCCTGGGATGCATGAGCAGCAGGGAGGGTGTGAGGGCAATTTTTAATGATGCTTCATAATGGGAGGCATGGTCCATAGAGGGCATTTGCCCTCAGACATAGTCAACTGGTGTAGTGGATGGGGAAAGGGAAAGTGGTAGAGCATATAAAAAGAAAGACCCTCTACTGAAGTACAGATGACTGCAACCCCAGAATGCCCTTAGGATTCATGATGATTCCCCACAAATACTAGAATAGTCCTTTGGGTAGTATGGTTACTAAACCTGGTATGAATGTGAGGCACTGGTGTCTAGCCTGCTACCATGAGGTCTGAGGAGACCAAAAAAAAAGATCACTTCCGAGATACAAATCATCCACAAGTTACATAATCATTTTTATAGTATATATATATATATATATATATATATATATATATATATATATATATATATATATACACACACACACATATATATATATATATATATATATATATACATATATATATATATATATATATATATGGATCTACCTGACTACATCGACACTTCACAACACCGAAAACAACTTCACCGACACCAAATAATTGACAGTTCACAAACACGACACCTCATACACTCGACACATCATAACAACAAACAAAACAAATCCCCTGTCCAAAACCCACACACACAACACAAGCACACCAAAATCCTTACAAACCAACACTAACCCTTACATACACAACTATCTACAACCCTAACCGAAACCCTAACCCTAAGGTCCGTCACTATCGCACACTCACCTAATCCGCGCCCTAACACTAACTCACTTAACACGCCCCTAACCCAAAAAATATCACTACTGCACCCTTACCTAACCCGCGCCCTAACCCTAACTCACTTATCCCACCCCTATCCCTACAGACCGCCAACATCGCACACTTACCTTACTCACACCCTTACCTAACCCGCACCCTAACCCTAACTCACTTATCCCACCCCTATCCCTACAGACCATCAACATCGCACACTTACCTTACTCGCACCCTAACGGCCGTCACTACCGCATACTTACACATCCTTTCCCCATCTCAGTGTTCTCAGCGTCGGTGTTTTCCTCCGTCGGTCTTCTGACTTGTCGATCTTCTGACTCGTTGTCGCTGTTGTGAACTGTCGATGTAGTCAGGTAGATCCATATATATATATATATATGGGTCTACTTCAATATACTGACTTTCAGAATTCCTAAACTCAAAATACTGAGACCAAAATCTCTAAAGTTCAAAATACTGAAAACTCAAAATACTGAAACTCAAAATATCAAAAACAAACATAGTACAGCAGCACAACTATATTGCAGCAGAACTACATACAGAAACATATTACTCTTCTGCAAGTATAGGCAAGGGGTCAAGCCCCCCCTGCACACCCTGTGGGGGTCTGGGCCCCAACACTCCCTGCTACTTAAATATATCAACTCCGACATTGCACTTCACTACACTAAAGTGCAATCTCAAAGTTGATATATTTAAGTACCAGGGGGTGTAGGGGGTGCAGCCCCCACAGGGGGTTGCAGGGGGGCCCCCCTGCTTATAATTGGAGAAGAGTAATATGGCTTGCGTTTTATTTGTTTCAGTATGTACTTGTGCTGGAATATGATAAGTGCTGGTATCCTATGTGTTTTTAGTATTTTGAGTTTTCAGTATTTTGAGCTTTAGAGATTTTGGTCTCAGTATTTTGAGTTTAGGGATTTTGAAAGTCAGTATTTTGAAGAGGACCCATATATATATATATATATATATATATATATATATATATATATATATATATATATATATATATACATACACACACACACACACACACACACACACACACACACACACACACACATATCTGCTTTTCTCCTTACTAATTTATTACTATGTATTATTTTTATTTTTACTGTAGAGTGCATAACAATAAACTCATTAATAATTGATTTGATTGGTCTGGTTTTGTAGTATTTCTTATACCTTGAAAATACACAGTGGTTACATTCAATGAAGACAAGATTTTCACGCTCAGTCTTATCACAGTTATTTCTTTCAGAATGAAGTGAAGGGCATTTGAGCTGAAGTCTGTCTTAAAGTTATTTAATAGCATTTAATACCTTGGTCATATGCAACACTTTTCAGAAACACATAGTGAAAAATGTTACCTACATAAATGTATTGCATACACTAAGGTACTAAACAGTGCCATGGCTAATATATTGTATTGTTCTAAAATAACTGCGTATAATTAATGCCTAGACCATATACTTTTGTAATTAGTAATCCTTTGAGTTAGATTTATGGCAAAACAGCCTACCAGTAGTAAGTCAAGGTGCTCAGAGCATTATATACAATAGCCCTTTGTAACTCTAGCAGCGGTTTCCATTAATGCTGTTTCTAGCTAGATGGGCATTGCATTTGTGGTGGACTAGAAATTTCCTGGCAGATAACGTAGCCTAGAGCATACACATGCCTGTAATTGTGCTGCCCTCGTTTTTGCACTTGGCAGCCCAATAGCACAATGAACACTACTCACTAAAGTTTTGTCCTTACTTGACATCTAATTAAAATTCTTCTCTCATTATTCAGCTTAGCTGCAGGCCTCTCCAGGTGTCCACTCTTTTGGCTCTCTCTCTTGATTAAACCACATGATGGCATCATTTCTGAAATCTGATCATTACAAATACTTTGCTTTTTCGGAAGAGCCAAGCTCAAAATACCTAAACAAATCCATCTGTGTAGACATGCTAATCATGTCTGAGTAATACTGTGCAAATGCTTTAAAAGTAAACCAACATGTACAATTATACTTATCATACAGTAGTTGAACAGTGTGACATATTTTTTTATCAAAGAGGTCTCACAAGTTTCTTAGTGATTTTTAAACATACTGATAATTTTTCTAAAGTTTCAAGTTAGTTTGTCCTGAAGTTGTGAATTGCTTGTACACATGCACATACAAACACATACAATTTACCTACTCATGCACTGAAGTTGCTTCTCAGTGCATGTAAACATTACTTAACAAAATACATAAATACCCCCACACACACACACAGACACACACACCTCTGTTAACTATTTATACTAACTCCAGGACAGCACAATTTCTTGGGGAAAGGAATATTCCCCTACCCAGGGATTGTCGGGCTTGATCATCTGTTGTCTATCTGTATAGTTGACCAAATACGGTTGATTAAACATTTGTCAGTCAAACTCCCTGTTAACCAGGACAATGGAACTGATATCTGTCTATCTATCTGTCTATCTATCTATACATACATACATATATATATATATATATATATATATATATATATATATATATCGAGTTTCTGAAAACTCAGACTTTAGAAAACAACAAAAATCTACCTTCTTTCTAAGTTTTTGCAAGGGGGCAACCCCCCCCCCCACACCCCACTCCCACACACTGTATATACCAACTCCAAGACTGCACTAAAGTGGGGAAAAGGGTAAATTCTCCAATACTCACTGTACTGCAATTTGCATTCAAAAACTTCAAGTTTTTGGACAATCGATCATACGTTCTCGACCATATCAGTTTCAAGTTTCTGAAAACTCAGGCTTCTGATAGGAACCTCTCTCTCTCTCTCTCTCTCTCTCTCTCTCTCTCTCTCTCTCTCTCTCTCGCTCTATCTTACTCTATATATATAAATGTGTGTGTGTTTGTGTGTGTGTGTGTGTGTGTGTGTGTGTGTGTGTATACATATATATATATATATATATATATATATATATATATATATATAAAACATGCATTAGCATATTAAGCTCTAGTTTCATGCTGGAGTATAACAGTGGTCATTGCCAGAAAGCACAGTACAGAGCAATGAAGATAAGCTAAAAAAGTTTTAAAATCTGTTAAGACACTTCCCACACATACACACGCCCACACACACACACACACACACACACACACACACACACACACACACACACACACACACACACACACACACACACA
This sequence comes from Protopterus annectens, assembly GCF_019279795.1. NCBI lineage: Eukaryota > Metazoa > Chordata > Ceratodontiformes > Protopteridae > Protopterus > Protopterus annectens. Next base: position 1,044,812,515 of record NC_056735.1, read on the forward strand.
CGCACACACACACACGCACACACACACACACACACACACACACACACACACACACACACACACCAAATAGTATTAGACAGCTTTTACATCCATTTGCTTCTCAAAGTGGCACTTTGCTTCTGCCCCTTGTTTGTTTGGTAGTGTTAAGGCTTTAATAGCTTGCAAGGCAGAAAAATGTGTTTTCTGCAATGAATAATTCATGGAACAGATGAAGCTCCATGTACTATGATTAGTTAGTTCTGTCTGATCATAACTCAGCCGTTGATTTACTTGCTATGTGTTCCTGACAAAGATGTCAATATTCACATCATGAGCCTCTCTTCACTCTTCTCTCAAGTTGATTTTTTTGGTATCCATGTCTTGAACATTTGACAGCAGAGTCATGATTGATAGCCCAATCATAATCTTCTTTATCAAGGTACTCCCATTCCATGACTTTTAATACCTTCTCTGACTTTCTTCTTTTTCTTTTGGTTTGTGTCTCTCTCTAAGTATTTCTCCTGTAGCAGCATTTAATAACACTATGATCACTGCTTTAATATTCATTTACTGTACTTCAGCAGTCATCCAGGCTGTATGGTAAATAAACCACAATGGGTTTTTGGCTCACACTTGGACTGTTTGCTGAAGAATGAACATTGCCATGTAATTATAGTGCTAGACCACAATTCTTATATGGCACATTAATACATTAAATTTTGGTCTTTTAGTCTCTTTAGATTCTGAATTTGAAAAGGAGGTATGTATATATTAATACGCACACACACATGTGCGGTGTGCGTACATGCACACACACACACACACACACACACACACACACACACACACACACACACACACACACACACACACACACACACACATTCATTCATACACATACATGCTTGAATTTAAGTGTGTGAATCACCTCATCTTTGCTGAGTTTTGTGTGCTTTAGCCTGTTTTAAAACCATCCCAGAGGACCTGCTATACAGTTTTGACAGGTGACATGCTGCATGGGGTTCGTATTACTTTGTCGAATGACAACAATGTCGAATGCTCAGAAGAGTGAAACTGCCGCATATCAAAGTTCGGATTGTGGGATCACAGTATAGTTAAGATTGGAATATTTGCCCTTTCCTCACTGTAGTGCAGTCTCAGAGTTGGTATATATAGTTAGTGAGGGTTTCGATATTTGGCAGTTTTGCTCTTCTGAGCATTGAAAATTGTCATTCGACAATGTAATATGAACCCACCTGCGTATACTCCATTAACCTCATTATTCTCTGCTCCTGTATGCACGTCTATCTTAACCTTTGGCTGAAACCATGCTCTTCTTTTTCTTTTTGAGTGGAAGGCCCAGTATCTTAAGTGCAATTGCATTTTGAATAAATTCTACTGACATAAATCAATTATCTTTAATATATAGATGTACACTAATATATGCATTTTACCAATTACTATTTTAAAAACCCTGGAACAACTAAAATACACCAAAGTATGCAAAGATCAGTATACAGCTGTTTGAGTGGAAGTATACAATTGAAATAAAGGAGTGAAACTCACCATAAACTGACTCATAAAGAATCAAAAGACTGCTGTCTTAAGTGGTAAGTCCTGTATGTCATTACATGGATTTTAACTGTTCACTACATTTAATCCTAGTGTAGAATGGTGTTTGTGGGGAATCATGTATAGGTACGGGTGGTTGTGAAGCAAGTGCTTCAGTTGCAGCACAAACAGATTATGTCATGGTACTATTTGATATGAGATTAGCTGATAATGTATAAAAGGTTAAAAAGACTAAGGTAGCAGTTACAAGAGTAATGATTTAGACAGGATTTTAGTTCTAGACAATTCAGCTGCTAAGACAGAAAACCACTTGGGTTATTCATTTCATCCTTTGAGGGAATGAATGATGGTCAGTGTAGATCCTAATTCTCCTATGTAAATTTATGGTATGACCAGTTATAATGTGGCACTTATCTTAGATAAGGAGACATCAATCATAAATAGTTAATTATTTAGCAAATTATATTATGAAAACTGACTATTGATAGTAATAGCCTTATACAAGTTAATAATTAGAGATTTATACATAGTCATCAAAGCTTTCTCAATTCATACCTACTAGTCATCAGAAGATCTAGTAATCCACTGATGCAACAGACACTGATAATATCACAAACTGATATATCTGCAATCAATGAAATAGAATATTTTAGAATACATTGTTTCTACCAATATGACCATTTTCAAGTCTTTATGAATTCAAGATACAATTACAACATGAAAAATAAATGCAATTAATCAGCAGCTAAATCTGTCTGTTTGCAGATTTTGAAACACCACTCAAGAAAAAAGACTTGGGGCGTGGCCAAGGATGAACACAGGATAGCAGCAGATTTCTTCAGCTCCACCAATTTCATTACACTGACAGGAATTAATTACTTAAAAAATTAATTTTTGAAGTAATTTTCTTTCTAAATATGTTTGTTTTATATAGTTCTTGAACTATATCTAAAAAAGAAAGGAAATTTTAACAATATTCCTGTCAGAAATCACTTTGGAAATTTTCCTGTCAGTTTATCAGTCTGAAATGAGTTCCACTAAGACAAATTCTCAAGACTCCAGCATCAAGAAAGAACTTCAGTCTCTGATAACTATAATCCAGCAACTTACTGCTAAGATGGATAAAATGGATACTAAAATAGATACCTTCATAGAAAAAACTACAAAACAAATAGACTTGTTACATATAGACCTGCAACAACAGAAGATCCAGATGATAGGCATAGAAGAAGCTGTGAATGACATGGAAAATAGAATCCAAGAAGAGGAAATCAACATGGAGTTTCTGCTGAAACAAAATACACATTTACACACAAAGCTGGATGACCTGGAAAATAGATCTAGGCACAATAACATTAGGATTTTTGGACTGCCAGAAAATATTGAAGGTAACAATATTACTTCTTTTTTAACAACATGGCTCCCTAAAACTTTAGACTTACCAGAAGCATTCTCTTTTGGTATTGAAAGAGCACATAGCTCTATAGCTAAAACTAACTCTAACAAAAACTATCCTAGATCAGTTATAGTTAGATTTCTATCATCTTTTGATAAAGAGATGGTTCTTAAATCTGCTTGGGCTAAAGCTCCTGTTAAGATTAATGAGACAACTGTGCGTTTTGACAATGACTATTCTTCCTTGGTAATAGCTAAAAGAAAAGTTTTTCTGCCACTAATAAGGGAGCTTAAAAAAGCACAGTTTAAAACATACCTTCTGTTTCCTGCCAAGCTAAAAATCTTCCTTCCTGATGGTCCTAAAATTTTTGATGACTTAGACTCTGCTTTACTGTTTATCAAAAAAATAAGATTTTGGATAAAATAGAGGAAATGGAATGGGCTAGTCCTTCATTAAAGAGACTGGCAACTGAAACTTCGTGGAAGACTTCAGAGAAGAAGAAGAGACTAAAAAACAAATGATTTGTTCTATGGTTTTTTTTCTTTTTTTCTCTCATCATTTTACTTCATTATTAATCTTTTTAAATATAGTTCCTGCATTTCCAGAAAGCCACAAATATTCTGAAAAAGATTTAATCAAACATTCTCTGTGTGCAAAGAAATGTTTTGTTTCATAACCAGTCAAAATATCTGAGGAACTAATAACAAGCTATTATTCAATTTGTTTCTCTTTCTGAAAAAGAGAAGTAAGGTCAGTAATTTGATACATTTTTTTCTTCTCTTTTTTTTCTCCTTTTCTTCTTTTCTTTGTTTAAACAATGACATTCTATTTAGATTATGTAGTGGGTAAAGGGTGGGGGAGGGCAGGGAGAGAAGAGTAATGAAAATATGATAAATGGAATAATAACATATTTATTCCTTGTAAAAAGTTTATATGTTCTTCAAATGCTATTCCTAATTATACTTTCTTGATTATACTGCTTATGCTTGTCTGTAAATAATCTGTCATGCTTTAACTAATAATAATTAGAACTAAATAATAGTAAATAATATGTTTTATTTTTAACTCTATTAATATAAACAGTAAGTAATATTCCATTGTATATACTTCTTATAGCTTTCTCTTACATTTTTTATATTTCTGCTTTACACTCTTTTATTTTCTACTTTCTTTTTCTTTTCTTTATTCTTTCTCTTTATTTTTTTTCATATTAATATATAGAAATGCTTTTGATCACATAGACACAGTAAATAATAAGATTTGCATAAAAATTGAGTTGGGACAAAAATATTGAGCTTTATTACTTATTAATAACTTTGGGCTTAATTTCACTTACATAGAGGCTGTAATAACCTGTAAAATACATTTGCGAAGGTTTTGTCACTAGTTTTTAACAAGTTTCCCGCCAAAATGTTAAGGGAGACAATCTGGGATGTGTGCTACCTCATGAACAGTGTCCTCGAGTTGTTTTAAAAGCTTCAACTCTCAGAATTCTCACAGAGAAGCTGAAAGCAGTCAATTTGACCTTTGACCCAGATATCACACTGACACATCGCAGATTCAGGAAGAACACTCTACCAGGAAGTAGAACTGATGCAAATGCGACTATGTGAAGGAAAATGAACTCTTTAACATTTAAATGTGAGTTATTTTATATAATTACTTAAATATCTATGTTATAATTCATAAAATATGTCAGTTATAATGATTTTAAATGATGCAGTTTCTTGTAGTAAGTAAATGTCTTATTTTAGAAGGCATAGAAAATGAAACATTTATTCAAGTGTTTTGAAAATCTACTTGACTGCAGCATACTAATCTGTGTTAAAACTTATGTTCCAAACATATACATTACTATAACTCATTTAATTCATCTGATTGACAAGCATAAATAACTTTATAACTCTATTCTGGAAGAAATTGTCATGTGATATATTTTAAAGCAGTAGTATAGACATACAAAATACAGATGGCTTTTTACAATAATGCAAGTGTTTCTGAGAATTTGCATAACTATGCAGTATGATTTATAACAATTTCTATAAATATAATATTTTATTCTATTGACAATAATGAGTATGAGTAAAATGCTCATATACAAGCAATTCAAGGTTTTTGTTTGGAAGCTGTTGACTGCATTTACATGACAGAAAATAGATGCATCTTAATATATGTAATGTCTGAACCATATTAGCCAAAGTTTTTGATTTAAATGAATGTTAGAACTTATTTTTACATACTTTGAATAAATTAATATGTAAATATGCCTTCCTTTTTTTTTTTTTTTCTTTTTCTCTCTCTCTTTCTTTCACTCTCTCTCCCTCTTTCACGTCTTTTATTTCTCTCTCTCCTCTTGGTTCCTAATATCAAGATTATTTGAATGCTATTTGAATACAAGTGTATTATATTACATAGATGTATATAGTAGTATGAATAGTTTTTTAAAAAAAAAAGTTTATTTTAGTTTATATGATGCTGATTTATCAAATGTGTAGTTTTGTCTTGCTAGATAATTGAATTGAAAGCTGTTAATTTAAGTTAAATATAACCAGTATTAAATTGATAAGGTGGTAGCTGAGGTACTGCTGCTTAGGGTAGGGGGTTAACTTGAGTGGTAAGTACTACTCTAAGTTGGAGTTTTTAACTCCAGGCTGGATGCAAGGTTTAATCCTTATATTATTTTCACTTGTTCATTGTTATATGTATATAGTTTTGACATCCACAATATATTTTGTACACTCATTGTCACTACAAACAAAATTGAATCCTATACAAAATCCCATAAGAGATTCAATAAATACAGCTATATTTAAAGGTACACCTAAAGGAGGAGATGTAACATTACTTATGTTGTTATTTGTTATTTTGATCATAAGATTCTTAAGTTTTAAAATGCCAAATGACATCTTTAAAAGGAATTTCTTTAAACATTAATGGATTGAATAATCCGTGTAAAAGGGCAAGCCTAATAAGATACATTAATTTACATAAGGCCAACTTAGTCTTCCTGCAAGAAACCCATCTCTTGAAAAAAGATATTGATAAACTAGCCACAAACAAATATACAGTATTGGTTAGTTCAGAGCACACTCAGAAAAAAGAGGAGTGGCTATTTTATGGAATAAAAGTATGCCCATTCCTAAAACCATTAAGTCTTATCAGGATGACAAAGGAATGTTTTGTATGGTTAAAATACAAATTAATGGGAAGACTTACACTTTAATTAATGTATATTGGATACCTGGAATTGGTATTAATACAGTGAAACAGCATCTTGATAAGATCATATCATTCTCTATAGGAGATATTATTTTAGCTGGTGACTTTAATTGTATACTACATGAAAGTGATACTACCACTATAGGAAAAAGAAGAATTACAACTAATGCAAAACATTTAAATGATTTTGCTAATTCTTATCATTTGAATGATATTAATAATCAGATAGATTCAAAATCATTACCATACACCTTTTTTTCTAACAGATACAAAACTTATTCAAAAATAGATAGGGTCTTTATTTCTAACCAGATGGTAACAGATTTAATTAATTCCAAAATCATTTCATGTCCTATATCTGATCATAATTCAATTGTTTTGAATTCATGATAAAAATACTCATAATGTTCAGATCAAAAGGATACCAGCATACTTAACTCAACTAAAAGACTATAAAGAATATATACTTTCAGAAGTAAAACATTTTAGACATAAATAATACTCCTGAAGTCTCCATTGTCTATGTTTGGGATGCCTTAAAATCATATCTATATGGACAAAGTATCAGATGGTATAATAATAAAAGGAAATCTTGGGATAAGGAATTGTTAGATATTCAAAGTAAATTAGACTCTTATAAACATAATAATAAAGAAAATATTATGGACAAGAAAGTTGTTGAAGAAATAAACAAACTAAATGAGAAATACAAAGAATTTTTAACTCATAAAGTTAAAATAACTTTAGAGAAATACAAGTTTTTGTCTTATTCAATAATCCCCAAATACTTACATAGACTTAAAAATAAAACAAAAAGGTTGAATAAACAAAACCATATCAAAGAAATCTTTTCTCTAAGGAAAAAGAAGAATATTTCTAGTATACCAGAAATACTAGATGAATTTAGAAATCACTTTCACAAAATTAACCATAATAACATTAACATGGAACCTAAAGATAAAATAAAGGAGTTTATAACCACAAACATGAATAAAAAGCTTAATAAACAACAGATTAAACTATTGGACAAAAAGTATTTCATATACAGAGGTTATTACACAAATAAATAAGCTTAAATCAAACAAAGCACCGGGTAATGATGGTATTATACCAGAGATATATAAAATCCTTTCTAAAAGTACATATTCATTAATACATAAGGTTTTATTTTGGCCCAAACTGAGTTAATAACCCCCCATCTTGGCAATATACATTTATTTCGCCAATTTTAAAACCTAATAAAGATTCAACTAGATGTACTTCATATCGGCCCATCTCATTACTTAATGTTGATTATAAAATGTTTATGAGTATTTTTGCTGATAGATTGAAGACAATCATCCCCGGCATTATAGATATAGATCAGACAGGCTTCATTGTAAATAGAAATACTTTTGATAATATAAGAAGAACTTTAACATTAATTGATTTTGCAAATAGGAAAAAGAAAGATTTAACACTTATTAGTCTTGATATAAGTTCAGCATTTAATTCAGTAAGTTGGGACTATCTGTTTACCTTACTGAAGTGCACAAACTTCTCTGATGCATTTGTAAATCTAATTGAGCATTTATACAAAGGAACATTGGCTTATATTAAGGTAGGAACATATGTTTCACAAAAAATACCCATTTTTAAAGGTACAAAACAAGGATGTCCACTTTCTCCCCTATTATTCACTTTAGTAATGGAGCCTTGGGCTAATTTGATCAGAAACAGTACTGACATAGAGGGTTTTGAAATAGATGAAAATACAACATCCAAAACTCAACTTTTTGCAGATGATGTTCTAATTACATCAGCAGGATCTAATTCTTCTATGCAGTCTCTATTTGATAAAATGATGAATTTTTAAAGTATTTCTGGTTTAATATTCAATGAAGAAAAAACTAAAATACTACCTATATATACACGAAAAAATATTCTCATTAGTGATTTTACTAAATATGTACCCAATTCAGGCCAGATAACTTATTTAGGTATAATACTTTCTAAAGATATTAAATCTATTATATATAATAATTATAATACCTGTTTTCTTAATATACAAAATCTTTTTAATACCTGGAATAATTTGTTTTTTACTATGGAGGAGAGACTTACAATTATTAAAATGATAATATTCCCCAAGATTTTATACTTAATACAATCAATAATACTTCCACCTACAAAAATAATTATCAAGAAACTGAATACACTAATGTTAAATTTCCTATGGGCACCTAATAGACCTAGGATTGCATTAAAGAAACATACTAATAGCTGGTCTCAAGGGGTATTTCTTTTCCAGACTTTAATTTATATACTATCTCTTCTATTGTAAAAGTTATTACTTTATTAATAGATCAGTCATATGTCGCAAAATGGAAAGATTATTGGGAGCTAATTAGTATGCACTTCATGAAAATCTCCTTAACACATAAAAATATGATTGTAAATAACTCCATGTTATGGTTACTAAAGGATTTTGTACTTCACCTATTACACCTAAACATATGGTTTGTTACCCATTAAATATTATTATTCGCTATCGTAACTTTATATTCATGCACCCTAAGTATAGGGAATGGAATTTTATTATATTCCTATAATGTATACTCAGGGTATGCTTTTGTCATCTACTTCTGAAGGAACTCATTTAGCTATAGATAATGATCTAAAGTACTGGTATCAGTTGATATCTGATAATAAAGTTAAAATCTAGATTTCTTAAAACAAGAATTTGATCTAAGAGAAACTTGCTGGTTAGAGGTTCAGACCTTTAGACAACATCTCATTAATAAAATAGATCTAATGTCTATAACAGTTAAAGAATCTATTCCAACACTGATTGATTACTTGATATTAAATTTACAACATAAAGTTTCTGATAAAGGTAAACTTTCATACATACATAAAATTATCAGACAAGAAACTTTTTACAGTGTAGATACATACTGGAATTATTTCACTTCTATTAATGGGGACCCACCAAATCAACAAGATAAACAATATATATTGGAATCTGCCTATAGAACTACGTCTTCCATTGTCTGGAGACTTTACATAGATCTTTTTATACACCTTTGATGATGAATAAAATAAATAATAAAGATAATCTATGTAAGAGATGTAATGTAGAAATTAATGCTGACTGGGCTCATATGTTTTATGACTGTATAAAACTGAAAGAATACTGGAAGTCAATTAATGAATTTTTGCAGGCTCTTTTTACAGATAATTTCATTATTTCTAAATCTCTTATATTATTCAACACACCTGTACCTCAAAGTGTTAAAAAGGTTAAGCTTCCCTTGTTATGGTCTATTCTAGCAGTGGCTAGGAAAATAATAACCAGAAATTGGATTTCAGATACACCTCCTTCATTCAATGAATTTAAAAATGTTATGAATATAGTGTGCCATATGGAAATAAACACAATTAGGTCAAGAACAACTAGAAAAACATCTTATTATATTGTATGGGATAATTTACAAAATTTGTTAAAAAAATCCTAATTTCAATAGCATGGTATTTTAGTTTAATTAATTGATCTGATTGTAGTGGATGTCTTTGTAAATACTTTAGTTGTTTTGTTGAATGTTATAATCATATCTATTTTTAATTACTTGTATAAAATTGTTATGATATTTCTCTTGTATGTTAAAACAATAAACCTGTTTTGAAAAAAAAAGAAAAAAGACTTAACTCCCACAGAAACTGCAAAAGAATCTTACAAGTGCAACATCTCATGCCTCATCATGAAATATTTGACCTTCACTCATTCATCAACTCTTCAATGCTAGCTGAATGGCAGAAATATTTCAAAATGGTAACACCAAGTCATTCTAGAACTATGTTTCATTTACTTAAATAGCCAAAAGATATAGTGTACATTGTTATATTTAGTCTAAAATTGTTAAGAATCTTCTTAAATACACAGAAGGCTGCAGTCAAAGAACTGTTGCTTTGGCACTCAAATTCTTGTTCCCTTTAATCTTTTGTGCTATATTTACTGCTGTAATGTAGTCAGACATATGCTGTCCCCACAATCTTCTCTTCCCTTGGCTATTCTTTTGTAATTTTGCTACCTAGATCCATATAATCATGTCTATAAAAAACATTTCGGATCCCCCACCACTTCAAAATTTTGTGAAGAAGTACTAATATTTCAAGGCATTTAATTCATGAAGGGTAGCGCCATGCACCTCCTGACTTCTACCCCCGCAATGGAAATACCTTTGTGTGCTAACTTTTAAGAGATCTTCCGAGCTTATCAGTCAAATTTCATATTTCTCTTCTGTATTTCTCATCTCCCTTTCCCCATGGCAGTTCCACTTCCCCATTTTTTCCTGGCCAGTTCCTACAGTTACTGATATCTAGAAATGAAAACAGTCTTAACTCCCTCACAAATCATCTAAACAGGTTAAACATGTTATGCAGCTAGGTTTCTACATGTCCCAACATCAATCATTCACAAATAGTTGATTTGTGGAATTTTACAGCATTAGCTAGTGTTGCTAATGATATTGTGAATACTACTGTATTACCTGAACAGTGTAATTTCTTCTGTGCTTTGATTGCATTTATATAAATTGCCTTCATATATTGCTGTTTGTTAACACTGTCATTTTCTGATATCATGTGTCAGTATATAACATAAACACTGAAATGCAGAATGCATGAAGCCATGACATTTAAAAGATTTGTTTTCCTAGATGATGAGGGGCTCTGGACTAAATCCTCGTATTAGCTTTCTATGGGAGGCATGTGATTTCACATTTGTTTTCCTATCAGAAAAAGGCTTCCCATCTTCTGATCATCTGTATTATCTGTTTTTAACTCAGCAAAAGGAATATAGTCCATGGCATCACTTACAAAGAATGGACTTCAAAGCTACACATATAAACTGGATACTATCCTGTTCTGGGACATTAAAGTAGAAAATAGGTCTAAAACGGTGACAAAAGTCACAGGATATGAAAGAGTGCTTAATGTCTGTAAAGCAAATACTCCCTTTTCTCTCACAGTCCACCCATATTTTCGATAAAATATTTTGTAAGCTGGGGAAAGAAAAACAAACTGCACTAAAGGCTGGGACAATTAAAGAACTGTATCAACAACTGAAGTCTTCCCGCTAAAGAAACAGACCAAATGAATTCCAGGGAAAGGAAATCAAAGGAAAACTGTAATCCCCATAGCATAACTCGATTGTGCATATCACTGCTTCTCTATAATACATCCAAAACTCTGGGAAAGTACTCCCTCACAAATAAAAGATATCTTATCTTACTGAATATTTGGGACTTAATTAAAGACCCATTTACACTCATCAGCCAAATATCATTGACTCTCATCTAGCCATATGACCTAAACTGAGGTACGCGACTCCTGATATTGTCAGCACCACAACATTGAAAGCGCAGAACATCATGCAGGTAAATGGAAATCTCCGTAGAGGGAGATTTCCGTTTACCTCAATGCAGTGTGGTCTCGGAGTTGGAATATTTAATTAAGAGGGGGGGTGCAGCCCCCCACATGGGGGGGTGCAGGGGGGCTTGCCCCCCTGCCTACGCTAGCTAGTATTTATTTTTGTTTGTTTTTTTTTAAACGTTATTCAATGTTTTACTACATCGATCACTAGAGGAAGACCTTTAGTGATTCGATGTAGTAAGATTTTGATAACATGATATAGATGCAACATTCTTACTGTCACTCATATGGCAGATTCTTCCCTTGTCACTCACTTAATCTTTTGCTAAGCATACATTCTTATTCCAACTAGTCAAAACCTCTGCTTAACACCCTTCACTCCACTAAAACTATCATGTTAATTCTACTTAGAAAACACACATATGTTATTATCATACAGACACCTCATTTTTGACATGAGATTTGTCTTGATTTTTGTACATGTATATTACATTATTAAATACGCTTTAAATTATTAGCTGAAAATGGTTTTCACATATGTGTATGTTCATTATACTCTTACTGTCTCTTCATTAAATGTAATTCTAATTTTCTTTGCATTCCCAGGCTTAGACTGAACACTGTGAAAGATAAAATGCTGTGAAAGAAACTATGTAAAATGTTTACAGAGGGTATGCAATTGCCTTTCATGGGAGTTGTAATTCATTATAAGGAGCAGACAGTGAAAAGAACCATAACTTTCCATGCACACACACACGCACACAAGCGCGCGTGCACACACACACACACACACACACACACACACACACACACACACACACACACACACACACACACACACACATACACACACACATGTGCGCTCACGCATGCACAAATACAAACACAGACTCATTCAATCAAGCACAGTGGGATACTTTCAACTACTTATATATTTATATATTTCCATTTGTTTACTGGTAAAGTCCGACTGGGTTTTAGCTGGCCTGTGTTCAGCTGAGGCTTGCGAAGAAAAGCTCTACAGATATGACACTGACATAGAACAGAAGTTCAAAAAGTTGGTTACAGAAATTTAACAGCTTTCAGGTTACAATAATAGCAGAACTAGACTTATACACAATAGTATATATATATATATATATATATATATATGTGTGTGTGTATGTGTGTGTGTGTGTGTATATATACAT
>NC_056735.1:1044830282-1044845282 GCF_019279795.1 Protopterus annectens
CAAAGACCTTCTGTGTTAGCCTGTACTTCAGAGAAGTAGATATCAAACAGGAGAGGACCCAGGACTGAACACTGTGGTACTCCACATGTCACTGGTCTGAAGTTGGATTTGGAGTCTACTACTTTCACAGTGTGGGTTCTGTCAGTGAACCAGTTGGCAACCCATCTTGTGACATAGGGATTTATACCTAGCACAGTGAGTTTATCTATAATTTCAGAGTGGGGAATGGTGTCAAAAGCCATGACAAGATCTAGATAGGCTGTGTGAACCACCTTACCCTCATCTACAGCTTTGGTGACCATTTCAAAGAAGTCTATCAGGTTTAGAAGACATGATCTGCCTTTTACAAACCCGAACTGGGCGGGGTCCACAGTTTGGAGATTACCAATGTCATTGTTTATAAGCTCCATGATGATATGTTCCATAGCCTTGCAGACCAGGCTTATCAGGCTAATGGGGCAGTAGTTCCCGGGGTCCATGGTGGCACCCCCTTTGTAGAGTGGGATAACTGTCACTGTGCGCCATTCAGTGGGCACATAGCCTGAGGTGAGACTATGATTCAACATGGTACTTAGGTGGGGTGCCAGTTCATTCTGTAGTTCATATAGACCGCAGCCTGGGATGTTATCAGGTCCCAAGGATGCTGTGTTCTTGGCTTTGGATAGTGTGTTTTTTACCTGTGCAGCCGTGATTACAGGAACTTTGCATTCTTCTGGTATAAAGATGGGCCCTTTAGGGGATGACAGGGGGGTAAAGTTAGCACTGAACCTATCTGCCAGGATGCAGGCAATATCAGTTGGTTCTGTATATTTATTGCCATTGTGCTGTAACTCAGAGCAGATCTAGGTGCTGCCATTGAGATTCTTGACATAGCTACAGGATGCTTTGTGATTGTCTTTAGAATCAGTTGCAATTTTGTTTTCGTAACTAGCTTTGGAGGATTTTATGAGGGATCTCAGCTTCTTACTGAGGCTGACGAGGAAGTTCCTCCAATCATGGGATTTTACTTTTTTTTGCAACAGTTTCTTTCTTCTGTTGTAGAGTTAAGAAAATACAAAGCGAACTGGACAACCCGGAAAGTAAAAGTAAAATTTTATTGAGCGCGTTCGTCAATTGTTAACTATGACTTCTTCAGAATAAAATCAAGTTACACACTGAATCTTATATAACCAGTGCAATAAATCAATTAAAAAGACTACAAAAAGTACATCCACATTTAAAGGTACAGGCTCCCTTAATGCATTTTATAAGCAAGTCATGTAAATTTTAACCATAGGTATTATATCTCTTTGCAGCTATATTTTCATAACCAAGAACAAATAAAATCAATAACATTCTTGTCATGGTTGTAAAAAACATAGAATATTTAAATGCAGAAGTGTGCTTTTAATTTTAAAAAGCTGCTAAGTGAAACCATATCATTGAGCCCTTGGCTAGTGGTGGCATTGACCCTCAATTGCTATAATAGTTCTTTATACTCCAGTAAATGGTCAATAGGGCCGCCCCTTTTGTCTATGATGATCTGTTCAAGAACTATAAACTTGAAATAGTGACCTGGGTGAAGGTTGATATGTTTGGCTAATGCATTTTTGTAATATTACATTTGTCTATATCATAAATATGTTGATAAATGCGGGTTCTAAAAGCATTTTTGGTTTTTCCGATATAGAAGCACATACAGGTCTGACAAACGCTGGCATAAATGACTTTTTTGCTGCCACAATTATATTTCTGAAATAATCTAACCCATCCATAACCTTTGAGTAAAACCCTGTCGCCCTCCAATATGTGCTTACACTGCGTGCACTGCCCACATTTGGTCATTTTTCCCAGTCTACCGGTGGTACTACTAAATGGATTTCTTTCAAGGATATTCTTGATGCTGGTGTCCTTTCTATAAACCACTACAGGGCCTTCACCAACCTCCTGACCTATACTTTCATCACTGTTGAGGATGAACCAGTTTTTGAAAACAATGTCCCGAATCAGTGGGAACTGTGGGGTGAATTTGAGGATGAGCCCATAGTGAAAACGATCAGTATGGTTGTTACTGTTCTCCAACGGTGCACACAATCTGGTAATATCCATTCCTAGTAAGGGATAGAAATGTCCCTCTAATCTCTTTTTAGAAACTTCTTCCAACAAAGGTATAACAAATTCTTTTGGATATCCTCTCCTTAAAAGCATACTCAATAAAACATCCCTTTCCTTCTGGAAATCTTCCATCCTGCTAAACATGCGGACTAGTCTCACCCCCTGGCCTTTGACTAAGGATCTTTTTTGATGCACAGGGTGCCCACTCTCAAAATGGAGAAGGGAGTTAGAGTATGTAGGTTTGCGATAGATGGTGGAGAAAAATAAGCTATTGATGTAATCTTTGCTAATTCTGATATCTAAATAAGTAATGGAGTCAGAATTCATTTCCATGGAGAATTTCAGGAATGTAGTGCTTGAATTGAGAAACAGTAAGAATTCATGCAACTGGTCACGGTCCCCATCCCAGAAAATGAGGATGTCATCCAGGTAATGACAGTAAAACTTCCAATGGGACATCCCTGAGGATGAAAAAACTTGACACAGTTCCCACTGAGTCAGAACATTGTTGCCAAAAACTGGTGCACATGCTGCCCCCTTAGCTACCCCTGTGGTTTGTTTAAATAAATGACCTTTGAAAGTCAAAAAACTGTTCTTCAACACAAGTTCCATTAATGTCCTTAATGTAAGTATTTTGGTGTGTGAAAACTTGGTCTGTTGACATAGGAAGTCATAAAACATTTCAATGCCTTCTTTGTGGGGAATGACACTAAATAAGTCCTTGACATCAATTGTAGTGAAAATGATGTCATCACTGAAATATTCCTGTTTGATTTTTTTCAAACAATCCCATAAGTCTCTGATGATATGAGAAAAAGACCCCAGACAGTTCTTTAAATGGAGGTCTATATATTTGGCTATAGTTAAAGTCTTGGACCCTTTTGCGTCCACTATAGGTCTTAAAGGTGGATGCAAGATGTTCTTGTGAATCTTAGGTATCCCAAATATTGTTGGGATCCTAGGGTTGTTTTGTGTACAATAGTTAAATTCTACTTCTGATATCTGGTCATTCAAAAGTAGATCCATAAGAACCATGTCCATATGTCTGTATGCGATGTTAAGTTCATTACGGGAAATGTGCTGGTACCCTTCCCCAAATAAATGTCCTAACATATTTTCTATGTACCTGTCCTGGTCCATGACCACAAGACCTCCTCCCTTGTCTGGTTTCATGACACGAATGGCTTTATTATTAGATATATTATCGAGGAGTATGGTTTCCTCTTTAGTTAAACTGTGTAATAAATTTGAATTCTGAATTTTAGAAAGTTGTCTAATGTCATTCATGCAAATCTTTTGTTACAATTGCATAGTGGGATGTAATGGAGGGTTACTTACACTTGCCTTTTTACAAGAAGTGATGGTAGTATTTCTGTTTGCTTCTCCACCCATAGTGGCACTAAAATTCAATTTTCTAGTGAAAATCATAATGTCAAGCAAAGTTTTTTCTCTGTTAAAATATTTGGAGGGTACAAAGTTAAGACCTCTCTCAAAGAGGTTTGCCCAATCCTTAGTAACTGTGACACTACTTAAGTTGTACATTTTGAAGTCGTTTTGATCATTGACAATAATAACTTGCCACTTCATTGTCAGGCAACATATTATAGTTTATTGCCAGTTCCGACATCTCCCCCTCCTCCGTCCTTGATTGTACTGTTGTGGGTTGTGTATTTCCCCCTGATATGCTGTATTCTAAGGCCTCCTATACTGGTGATTCTGTTCTCGAATTCTCTCTGACCTCCGTAAGGGTTGTCCTAAAGGGATGTGACCTGGGGTGGTGTCACTTTGATATTCATTTTCATCATTAATTTCCTCACCATTGACTTCAATAATGTTATTAAAGTTGTTGTCACCGGTATTGTTATGTACTTTAACTAATGGATAAGCTTGACCTCCTTCATAATCCTGGGCATCCCTTGTTAACTTTCTAGACTTTTTCTCCTTTAACTTATCTAGAATTTTATCAAAGTTAACAAAAACAGTGTTGTATTCATTCAGTTTAACACAAAAGTTAACATCATTTTTCACAGTGGCATCAAGTTTGCTAACAGTATCTTGCAATGCTACAAACCTTTTATCATTGTGTCTAACTAACAGTTCCAACAACCCTTACGGATTTCAGAGAGAATTCGAGAACAGAATCACCAGTACAGGAGGCCTCAGAATACAGCATATCAGGGGGAAATACGCAACCCACATTAGTACAATCAAGGACGGGGGAGGGGGGACGAGGGAACTGGCAATAAACTAAAATATGTTGCCTGACAATGAAGAGGCAAGTTATTATTGTCAATGACAAAAATGACTTAAAAATGTACAACTTAAGTAGTGTCACAGTTACCAAGAATTGGGCAAACCTCTTTGAGAGAGGTCTTAACTTTGTACCCTCCAAACATTTTAACATAGAAAAAACTTTGCTTGACATTATGATTTTCACTAGAAAATTGAATTTTAGTGCAACTATGGGTGGAGAAGCAAACAGAAATACTACCATCACTTCTTGTAGAAAGGCAAGTGTAGGTAACCCTCCATTACATCCCACTATACAATTGTACCAAAAGATTTGCATGAATGACATTAGACAACTTTCTAAAAATCAGAATTCAAATTTATTACACAATTTAACTAAAGAGGAAACCATACTCCTCGATAATGTATCTAATAATAAAGCCACTTGAGTCATGAAACCAGACAAGGGAGGAGGTGTTGTGGTCTTAAACCAGGACAGGTACATAGAGAATATGTTAGGACATTTATTTGGGGAAGGGTACCAGCAGATTTCCCTTAATGAACTTAACATCGCATACAGACATATGGACATGACTCTTATGGATCTACTTTTTAATGACCAGATATCAGAAGTAGAATTTAACTATTGTACAGAAAATAACCCTAGGATCCCAACAATATTTGGGATACCTAAGATTCACAAGAACATCTTGCATCCACCTTTAAGGCGTATACTGGACGCAAAAGGGTCCAAGACTTTAACTATAGCCAAATATATAGACCTCCAGTTAAAGAACTGTCTGGGGTCTTTTTCTCATATCACCAGAGACTCATGGGATTGCTTGAAAAAAAATCAAACAGGAATATTTCAGTGATGATATCATTTTCACTACAATTGATGTCAAGGACTTATTTAGTGTCATTCCCCACAAAGAAGGCATTGAAATGTTTTATGACTTCCTATGCCAACAGACCAAGTTTTCACACACCAAAATACTTACATTAAGGACATTAATGAAACTTGTGTTGGAGAACAGTTTTTTGACTTCCGAAGGTCATTTATTTAAACAAACCACAGGGGTAGCTATGGAGGCAGCGTGTGCACCAGTTTTTGCCAACATTGTTCTGACTCAGTGGGAACTGTGTCAAATATTTTCATCCTCAGGAATGCCCCATTGTAAGTTTTATGGTCGTTACCTGGATGACATCCTCATTTTCTGGGATGGAGACCGTGACCAGTTGCAATAATTCTTACTGTTCCTCAATTCAAGCATTACATTCCTGAAATTCTCCATGGAAATGAATTCTGACTCCATTAGTTATTCAGATATCAGAATTAGCAAAGACTACATCAATAGCGTATTTTTCTCCACCATCTATTTCAAACCTACATACTCAAACTCCCTTCTCGATTTTGAGAGTGGGCACCCTGTGCATCAAAAAAGATCCTTAGTCAAAGGCCAGGGGGTGAGACTAGCCCGCATGTTTAGCAGGATGGAAGATTTCCAGAAGGAAAGGGATGTTTAATTGAGTATGCTTTTAAGAAGAGGATATCCGAAAGAATTTGTTATACCTTTGTTGGAAGAATTTACTAAAAAGAGATTAGAGGGACATTTCTATCCCTTACTAGGAACGGATATTACCAGATTGTGTGCACCGTTGGAGAACAGTAACAATCATACTGATCGTTTTCATACTGGGCTCATCCTCATATACACCCCACAGTTCCCACTGATTCAGGACATTGTTTTCAAAAACTGGTTCATCCTCAACAGAAATATAATTGTGGCAGCAAAAAGTCATTTATACCAGCATTTCTCAGACCTGTATGTGCTTCTATATTGGAAAATCCAAAAATGCTTTTAGAACCCGCATTTATCAACATATTTATGATATAGACAAATGTAATATTACAAATGCATTAGCCAAACATATCAACCTTCACCAGGTCACTATTTCAAGTTTATAGTTCTTGAACAGATCATCATAGACAAAAGGGGCAGCCCTATTGACCATTTACTGGAGTATAAAGAACTATTATGGCAATTGAGGGTCAATGCCACCACTAGCCCAGGGCTCAATGATATGGTTTCACTTAGCAGCTTTTTAAAATTAAAAGCAGACTTCTGCATTTAAATATTCCATGTTTTTTTACAACCATGACAAGAATGTTATTGATTTTATTTGTTCTTGGTTATGAAAATATAGCTACGAAGAGATATAATACCTATGGTTAAAATTTACATGACTTGCTAGTAAAATGCATTAAGGGAGCCTGTACCTTTAAAAGTGGATGTACTTTTTAGAGTCTTTTTAATTGATTTATTGCACTGGTTATATAAGATTCAGTGTGTAACTTGATTTTATTCTGAAGAAGTCATAGTTAAAAATTGACGAAAGTGCTCAGTAAAATTTTACTTTTACTTTATTGGTCGTCCAGTTCACTTTGTATTTTCTTAATTTTGCTCCTTTTGGTTTACCATGGATTTCTGTTGTAGAGTTTGTTTATGGTAGGGGCCACCAGACTGGCTTCCTTTTTTTGGAGGATAGCATCCTGGTTCTGTTAGGGATTGCATGATCCATGCACTCGTCTAAGTGCTTATAAAGTGCATTTGTGTAGGATTCAGCAGTCGTACCTCTATTGTCCGTCAGCATGGGTGTCATGAAGTTTGCCACTTCTGTCTTAAGAAGCTTGAAGTTGGCTTTGGACAATTTATTTATGGTGGTTTCCCTAATGGGGGGGGGGGGGGGGTTGGGGCAGGATGTTGATGTCTAGGGTGATTAACTTGTGGTCAGATCTGACCAACGAAGAACTGACCTCTGGTGTGGGACACAAGTTGCCCATGTTGGTAATGACCAGGTCTAGGATACTGTGCCCCTGGTGGTGGTGTGGATAAGTTGATACAAGGCATTGGAATTTATGAATTCCAGAAAACGTTGAGCACAATAGTTGGTAAATGAGTAGTTTTCCCAGTTAATGGTGGGGTAGTTGAAAGAGGGTCTATATTATAACATCGAAGTGTCAAAACTTCGAATGTTATAAGATCAAACCCAAAACCTTGAAGATTGACAATATTGAAGCCGCGGAACATCAAATTCTTTCCCAGGGAAAGAATTTGGTGGGCCATTTCCACGGCTTTGCTATTTCCTCTACTGTGGTGTGATCTTGGAGTTGGTATATTTAAGTAGGGGGTGTGGGGGCACAGCACCCCATGTTGGGGGTGTGGTGAGCGAAGCTCTCCACATTAGAAATAGTTTTTAGTGTTTGAGTGTGTTTTGTGTTTTGTACTGAACAGCAATTTTTTTCCCAGGGAAAAAAATTGCTGTTCTCAGTCTTCGGGGTTTTCAGCTTTCATGGTTTTGGGTTTGATGTTATAACATTCAAAGTTTTGACACTTCAGTGTTATAATATAGACCCAAAATTGCCCATTATTAGGGTTTTAGGTTGTACTCTAATATTTTCCAATGCATCAAGAAATGAGGAGTGGGAATCCTGGGGCATAGTGGGGGATCTGTAGCAAGCTACAATTTGAATTGCGGTCTTGCCCAGAGTTAGTTGCACTTGGATAATCTCAGATGCATTATGCTGAGCAACTATCCTGGAGTTGTGGATATCCTTAATGAATATGGTCACGCCTCTGCCTTTAGTGTTTCGGTCCAGGTTAGGTGGCTGAAAGGTGTGGTATGAATTATAGCCTGATAATGGAGGGTTGCTCTCTGGAGCCTTGAACTAGGTCTCTGTCACTGCACAGATGTCTTATGTTCTCCATTTTAAGGAGTGCCTCAAGTGAGTGCATTTTGAGGTTTAGACTTCTATCATTGAGTAGTATTATCCTCAGATTTTGCTTGCTTGTACCCGTTACGGTGGTGAATTTGTCATTTGAACCTTGCCTAAAAAAAGCACTATAGGGGTGGCAAGATCCTTAGCCAGTATCCAAAATCCCAAGGGCAACAGGTGCAGGCCATCTCTGGCAAAGCATCGTGGTTTGTCAATCATGTCATCCCAGGCAGGCAGATACTGGATCCACTTAGAATGACACCAGAACTTAGCCCATTGTAGAAGTAAATCATTTTGTCATTGTACTGTGGTATCATCCTGGTTGATGGCAGGATGCTACTCAGGGTTAGGGTTATACCTGCCTGAGCTACAAGATCAGACAGCTCCTTCATGTCTCTTTTCATGTAGTCCAGGGTGGTATGTCTCAGGTCATTCACACCAACATGGACAATGACAGAGTCATATTTGTACTTGTTGTGGAGTGACCTGAGTGAGTGCGTTATGTGGCGGATCTTGGCACCCAACAGGCAGCTGACAGTAACTTTCTCCTTGTTTTGCCTGATGAGTGGAACATCAGTGTGCCTGACTATAGAATCACCTATGACTAGAGCATTGGGTATGTTGTTATGCCTTATGGGCTGTGGTTGAGTGGCAAACTGAGTTTGTGGGCTATGTGTCATTTTGGTTGTGTTGGAGGGTGGAGGTTGCTTGCATTTCTGCTTTGGAAGTCCCTGTTGCTTGGGCAAATTTTTATTGATAGCCTCCGTGAATGTAGGTGCGTGTTTTGTTTTTCTATGTGTGTGTTTTGGTGGTGTAGGTTTTGAGGGACTATGTGTTGTGTGTGGTGTGGTACAAGTGTTTACCTTCTCCTCTTGACTGTCTAGTCCAGTCTTGGGTGAAGAGAGCTTTGCTTCCAGTTTGGCTATATAAGTGCATCTCTCATAGGTTGTAGTATTGGGTGGTAGGAGGAGAGGGTTGTCTGTGTACATGAGGCAATTGCTGCATTGCCCCAAGATGCCCAGATTCATCAGGTAGACAGGAGAAAACACCAGGAGCTGACCCTTAGACATGCCTGGATAGTTGCTTATTTATTAAGTACTAAAAACTGTTTTCCTCTAGACAAGTGAGGAACATTGTGTGCTGTAGTAATTTGTAGCTTATTTAGTGCTTACAATGAGTTCTAAACAAGTGCTGAGCCCAAAGAAACAGATCTGAGTGCTGAAACTAAAAAAACTGGCTAGTTCTAACAAACAAAATTAAGCTAGAAGGCTTCCTTCCAACACAGAAAGGCTTGGGGGCTCAGAAGCTTACAGACAGTCCTGGATACAACAAGTCTGTATCTGGACTAGGCCACTTACAGGAAACAAGCTTAGAATTTTTTTTTTGTAAAGGGGAAAGCGGAGTAGAAACTAAGTGGGTTGGCCTTCTCAAATGTTCTCCCTGGATTAGGTAGAATGAGGTAATGACACTAGACTGGGAGGAGTGTCCCAGATCAAATTGACAGTAGGGGTGGGTAACTGCAAAGCCACCAAGTATAAGAACACGATACCAATAGGGAGTGAGGGTGGGAAACAATATGATACACTCCTTAGCAGGAAATCAGAACAAAAAACCCAAACAGATGCTTAATAAATGTAGACAATTTCCAGTTAATACCTCACACACAGTGAAACTAGCTAGAAAAGTAGGCAGCAGACAATAAAAGTGCTATAAATAACTCGTAAAAATAAGCAAAAAACAGGGTACTTAATGTTATATATTACAGATCCGAGTTTGCTCAGTGCCCTTCCTCCGATTAGCTCAGTGTGAAATGGCAGAAACACTCACAAGTTAACTTCTTAGGTAACAGAAAGTTGAAACCTGAAACAACTTTAAAAAAAGCTTGAAAGAACCAATGAGGTGTTTATTCCAAGCTGTAGTCCACTTAATCCCAATCAGCCAATAACCATAATCAATCCCCTCTCACTGAAATGCAGTATGGCTTTGGCTAAACTAAGATGGCCTTGAACATGTGCTCAGACACACAGCCTCCACAAACAACTAGGCCCAAAACACAAGCCTGAATATGGACAATGCTACAAATACCCACACTACTTAAGTAGAAAGAAACTGCAGAAATGTTTATCACAGCAGAAAAGCCGCTGTAAGCCTTTAAATGAAAGTTTTAAACAGATAAAGCTTTTAACTGCAAACAAGTTATATGATACACTCCTTGACAGAAAATCAGAATATCATATCTGCCGGTGGGAGCAAACTGCACTGTCCAAGTAGAATACACTACACAGGGCATATTGCAAGCTGGATTTTAGTTATCACAAGGATATGCAACTTTTCCTTATTTACATTAGTAGTGTTAGAGGCAGGTGGCTCACAACCTAGTATTATGATATTGGTTGGAACTTTAATTAATGCAGGCTAAAACTGTCCCTGATGGAGTGAATGATATAGATAGTAGTTTATATTGTTAATGTGCAAAAAAAACCCAAAACATTTATGCATTTATGCATTCTGAAAGAAATTATCTACAATTGAATAAAAGCTTGAGTCTGGAATGAAGTACTACTGGTTTGGTACATGTTTAGCTTGCTCATTTCCATTATAGGGAAAACGGAATATTTAAAGAAAATATAAGTCTGACATATTTTTGCAATTAAGACTTATGAATGTTTTCTTTACTGCCATTTTACTGGTGCATTTATGTTGTGCAAAAGTAATGTTTATACACTTTAGAAAGCTCTGTTATACTAGAGATAGCTATATTAGAAGTATGTTAGCATAACCTGATCCCTTCCATTTTCATTCATTAAGTGTTGTGGGAATGGTACATCTTACTCATAGCCAGTAAAAAGAAGGAATCAATAAAACAGGCTATTCCTGTCCTGTTATGTAATGCAGTTCCAGTTCTGGAATGCTATGACTAGGTTTGATGCTTGCATCTAAACTGTCTCTTACAGAAAAAGATCAGGACTAAAGGAATGTAAAAATAACCTTCTGTTCCTAATATACGTCAGGTACTTTAGTTGGATAATATCTGATGAATATTCATAATAAATGTTATTAAAATATTAAATTATAATGTATTCTTGGAGGACTTAGCTGCCTATCATTCTGCTTGCAGTGAAAGCTGCATATCTGGTCATTGTAATCCAAACAAAAATAAACTACTATGTTTATTTAATACAGGTAAGCAGAACATAGACATTGTAGCCTCGTTTTTCCACCTGCTAGATTGATAAGATGTAGATAATAACAAAACAACAGCCAACTTCTTCCCACAACTAGCAGTTGCACTATATCTGCCCTGTGCACCTCATGTTTCCTGTGCCTGACCTTGCCGCTTCATCAGGAAAACAGCAGTAATTAGCTGCTTACTCTTCTGTTAGAAAGCATCTCCTCATCTATTTCCTTGACTGGGCAGCTCAGATTTCCAAAGCATATCTCTTCACAGTCATATAGCTCATTTTTGTAATGTTGGTTTGTACAGCAGCTCATTTAGTACTAGAAAGAGAGAGGTTATAGAACAGACTATATGTGATAATGCACTCTGTGAGCAGACATAGTGAGGAACAGAAGCAAAAACTTAAAGGGACCACCAAGAGAGCTACAGCAAGCATTTGTATTGCCTGGAAGGTTTTAAGATCACTGTTAAAAGCTAAGGTAATGTCTTGAAATAATGTGAAACTTGTTTCAAGGGCTTATGAACCTAGCATTCTAATTGGCTGTATTACCAGAATACACTCCACACAGGGCACATGCATGCCCACATAAGCACACACATGCACGCATTTACATATACACATTCACACACGCACACACACACACACACACACACACACACACACACACACACACACACACACACATATGCCAATACACAAATATACAGTCATACATGCTCACATAGAACAGTATGTGGTCATCATCTGAAATATACTCATACAGACAGACACACAACACATACACACACACACACACACACACACACACACACACACACACACACACACACACACACACACACACACACACACACACAAACACACACATGCATGCACTCACAGAATGCTGTATGGTGTAACCATCATCTGAATGGTGTCCACTATTACACCTGCTGAGTGCCACACTTAGCAAATACTTGAAGGAAAGCTTCTAAAATACTTGAGTTTACTGTTTAAGGCTACAGAATGTGCTGCAAATTTCAGCCACTTTGTTGTACCGCTCACTACTGTATCAAACATGAAAGGATCCTACAAATCATTACATTATGCTCAGAGATGAGTCATCTTATGATCTTGAATCATTGAGATTTATAAACCTTTTTATGATAGCTCTGCCTCTCTTCAAGGTTTTCAAGTAAGAGAATTCTCATTTTAGGAGCATTGCTATCAAGTACATGTTATTTATGGATGGCAAGTTTAAAACAAAAAAAAAAATGGTAATATAACACAAGAAAAGGAACTGCTGTTGAACACGAAGTAAGCCTAATGTCTCTTGTCCTTCAGTTTACCTTATAAACATAATTTGTAATGTTGTAATGTTCATCCCCTTTCCCAGCAATAATCAGCTATTAATTTTACCTTTGAAGTAATTGTCCACACCTTCTAGAAAATTTCACATGATATATTCTTTCAGGCATTGTGAATTTTTTTTCCTGTAAGAAATAATACCTTCCTCTCGCTTGTATTTGATAACTCACCAAGAAGAAACTAGTGTGGGTGAAATTATGCATCAGTTTATGAAAAAGAAAGGATGTTTTCACAATCAGAAAAATCAAAAAGGGGACAGGGAGTCATGGAACAATTTGAGAGGATCAGTGAATTCGGCAAAAGGTGATATAAAAGACAGTCCACTTCCCCTACCACAGCACAGATATCTTTGTCCATGTGTAGCGTGGCCACACCTTCCCATACACCATGTATATCTTTCCTATAAGTTTATATTATCTTTCCATTCTTTGCCTGTTTTGGCTATTGCTCAGGAAACTTTTGTACTAATTTCACCCATGGATTTCATAAAAGCAACATGCTTTTTTTATCTTGCATATTCTGAAAGTGATATTGAACTAATAACGCATATAGTATTGTTTATGTTTCTAACTCTTTTTAGATAATCTGTAGTGATGGAACAGGAGAAGAAAGAGCTGCCATGAAAAAACGTGGTTCTTAGCATACTGCAGAATTCTTTTGGTGTATTTTGACTTTGAAGCACGTAGAAAATTTAGAAATATGATGCACATAGTAATAAGCATGTATAGTATGAAGTAGTGATGATTCATGAATAAAATAGCTGCAATGAGGATCAGTGACTAGCCTTAATGAGGTTTCAATCAGACTGAACGCGGAACTCTCTGCAAGGAAAAATATACCACATGGCATGCAGCTTTCTATACCTAGCTCATTATCATAAAATGCATATGTGGGTATATGTCTATACCCCCTGCACAACCATAGTAATGCCTGCTACCCCTCTCCCTAACCATGAACTCAGAAAAGCCTTTCCATAATGCTACCTTGACTCAAGACAGCTCAGACACAGACTACATAAAACGTATGCACACATAATACATCTATCCCCTTACCTTACCCTGACTTTAAGTATAATCCACAAATACACACACACACACACACACACACACACACACACACACACACACACACACACACACAAAGCAGTCATTTGACAACACAGACATTCACTCAAATAAACACTCAGCAAAATGTCCCCCCTCTACACTTTTCAATCAAATCAACATTTGATAAAATTTATGGGGCTTTTGTATATGTGTACTATGTATACATAAAAATATCTATCTATCTATCTATCTATATAAATATATATATATATATATATATATATATATATATATATATATATATATATATATATATATATGGGGATCCCTTTTAAATCTCAGAATACTGAAAGATCGACTTTCAGTATCTCGAGACTAAAATATTGAAAGTGCAATCAAAACTGCACTTTATCGAGTGTTGCATTATCGAATCTGCTGTTGGTGTGGCGTGTTGTGATTTTTGTTTGCGGTGCATTGTGGTCTTGGAGTTGGATATGGCAGACGATGTGTGGCTGTGTATGGAGATTCAAGTAGGTTGCAAGTGTTTAAGGGTTTTGGGTAGGGTATTTTGCTTTTTAGTTTTGTGGGAAGTTTTGGTGAGTTTGTGTGTGTGTTAGTGTTGAAGGCGGTGTGTTTTTTGGATGAGTAGTATGTGTGTTTTTTGCATGCATGTGTGATGGTGTGCAAACTAAGTGTAGAGTGCGTTAAGGTTTTTTTTTTTTTTTTGTAGTTCATGGTAGTGCAATCTCAGAGTAGGTATATATAACTACTGGGGTATGGAGGGGTGCAGCCCCCCACATGAGGTGTACAGGGGGCTTGCCCCCCCCCCGGTTATGCATAGGTTTTGTAGGTGTGTGTTTCTAGTGTCTTAGATAGGGTTTAGTGAGGAGGTGGTGTTTGTGATGTTGTGGTGGAAGTTATATTAAATAACTGAACATCGCGTATGAAAATTCGGTATGATGAATTTTCAGTATAGTGACATTCTTTTTTTAATAATTCGGTGTAGTGAGTGTTCGGTGTTTAAGTCTCGAGATACTGAAATTCAGTCTTTCAGTCTTTTGATATTTAAAAGTAGATCCATATATATGTGTGTGTGTGTGTGCGTGTGTGTGTGTATGCATATTAGGATGGAAAGATAGCTATGACAGAGTGATACTCACATAAAAAATAGCTGAACGGACAAACAAGGTGCTTGGATGAAACCTGGATAAAACAAATGAACCCCAGCACTAAGTTAAGCATCCCTTTATTTTCTGTTCATAAAATCAAAGCAATAGACCATGTTTTCACAAACCAGCTTTTTAATGGTGATCTGGATACATTTAGC
>NC_056735.1:1044850282-1044997782 GCF_019279795.1 Protopterus annectens
AGGAAATCCTTCTACGTGGCTTACCTCATCAGAAAAGGTTTCTCATATAGAAAAAAAGAGGTCATTGTTCCCCTCTACGCATCACTCATTAGACCCATTATAGAGTACAATGCCCCTTTTGGTATGTACCTCACAAGACATCTACAACAACTGGAAAGGCCACAGAAATACCTCACAAAGAGGATTACTGGCCTCAAACAGATGCCCTATACAGACTGTCTCAAAAAACTCCAGCTTTACTCAGTCGCATATTGTCTACTCAGAGGCAATCTCTGCCTAACATACAAAGCTATGTCAAACCCAGTGCTGTTGGATATGTTCCACTTAAAGAAATAACAATCCCTCTGTGCTACATGTTCTAGGGACCTAAGTCTTGTCACCACAATAAACAGAACATGCTGGAGGGATAGATTCCAGTCCCAGAAACTTCCCACACTCTAGAACAGACTACCTATCGATGTCAAACAGAGCTCCTCATTAGCACTTTTCACGAAAGAAATATTGATGATCGGATGGGAAATAGGAAATTCACCCCAGGGATCACTTCTGTGGCTCTGCTTGACAGGGGCACAGGAAAATAATTTTCTTGGGTGGCGAAAGCCAGGGTACCTTTTTGGCTAGGCTTATATAGGCCCTAGGGCTAATAGCCTAGTACCTACCTATGAGCCTATGAACACCATCCCTACTAAAACATCTTCACTGAATTTATCCATACTGCAAATACTCCCATAGGACTGAATGAGTGATGTGTGTGTTGACAGCACTCACTTTTTCCTTCTACAGTAAAATTTTATTTAGCCAAGTAGTTCTCTGATTCACTCGGTTGAGCTAACTGGGAACTATGGTAATTTCCTTGATAGAGCATATAGCTAATCAGCTTTAGCCACTCTCTAGACAGCAGCATTAGAAAGCAGTTATACCTGTGAGAGTGACTGCTGCCATGGTGAGGCTCCTACATGGAAAAACCCTTAGGGGTACAGCAGTCTATGAATCAAAATGGCTTAGCGTAATGAAGAAACCTTCTGATTAAGGCTTTTATATCATGTTAAGCCTTTCTTAATTCCAAGGCTGGTGGGGACAGCATTTGTTTTATTTATGTATTAATTTTTCTTTCAGTGATTTAATTGATATAATATAGATAGATATAGATATAGATACGTGCGTGTGTGTCTATATAGCTATCTTTACATACATAAGTATAAATATGTGAGTTGCTGGCTTTTGATCAAAAAGTCAGTTTGTTCAGTAGAGAAAAAAAACCTGCATACCTGATCATGAATCAGCTAATCAAAATGTACAGTGTTTTTTTTTCTTTCTGTGAGAGATCACAGAACAACAGGCATCAGAAAATTTTACTTTTCCCAACTGTAGTGTGATCTTAGTGATGGTATGCATAATTAGAACAAATGTTGGATGGGTGCATAAGGGCACTTGCTCACTGACATAAAATATATTCTTCTGTTTTGTTTTATAGGTTTCAGTGTTCAAGGGCTGATCATGTGGGTTTGATTTATTGGCTTTAGGACACTGTTGCATTCAATATTAAGCCACATATATAAACACATGCAAAAATGAAACATAAAATTAAACATACATATTATATATATATATATATATATATATATATATATATATGGATCTACTTCACTTACATGAAAAACCACATTGCCAACATTCACTTTACTGAGATGAATACACTGACAAACCAGAAGACCGACATCTGGAACACCAACGTTCTGACCCGAGGTAAGTAACCACTTTGCTATCCCGAAAAAAAAAACTAAACCTACCCATGTGGGGGGCTTCACCCCCACACCCTCTTATGTGCGGGGCTTTGTCCCCACCCACTCCCTAACTCAATATACCAACTCCAAGATCGCACTACCATAGGGGTAAGGGGCAAAATTGAACAGGATGGTCAAACGGTTACTTACCTTGGGTCAGAATGTCAGTGTTCCAGATATAGGTCTTCTGGTTTGTCGGTGTATTCGTCTCTGTGAAGTGAATGTCAGCGATGTGTTTTTTCAGGTAAGTAAAGTAGACCCATATATCTATATATATATATATATATATATATATATACACACATACATATGTGTGTGTGTGTATGTGTGTGTGTGTGTGTGTGTGTGTGTGTGTGTGTGTGTGTGTGTGTGTATATATATATATATATATATATATATATATATATATATATATATATATATATATATATATATATATAATAGTAACATATAATATTAAGTTCAGTACTCTTTATTCAAAGTAAAACTCAAAAGTAGCATGAAAGAAAACTTGGTTCTGCAACAAGAAATTTCTCTTCAGCAAAAAATGCTTCATATTCCATCCAAGGTTCCAAGTGGTCTCAAGTAAAGTTCTTGCTATCTTCCACATAGATTCACACGTATCTTCCTGCTTACTTATGCTCTGTTCCAGTACACTTTCTGACTGGTAATTTCCAAGAGTCCCTACCATGTACCACAATACTCCCTCTTTTGACAGCTCTGATATATTGTTTGAAGTTTTTCTTCTTAATAGCGTTTACACTGAGTGCCCAAATGAAATGTCGGCACTTAAAATGCCAAGTCCTGAAAAGCTGACTATCCCTGAAAACCTAGGCAAGCAAATCTGAAAAGCTCTTCTCATTAAAACTTTTTGCAAAGAGGTTTGGCGGTTAAGTCCTCCTGCACCTCCCCATGTGATTGTTTAGCCCCCCACACCACCTAAACTTATATATTCCAACATTAAGATCACCATACCTCATAGAAAAGGAAATATTCTGAGAAATGCCATCTAGGACTTGGTATATGTAAGTCCATTCTTTCAGCCATTCGCGCTCCATGTTTCAGGACTCACTGTAATGGGTCCCAATATTTCAAATGTTTACCTTTCCACCGGTGTCTTAAATCATTCTATGTTCTTGCATGCTCTAGGCTGCTGTGTACTTTACTGTGAAGTATACATAGAAGCTCAATCTTAAACATTATTTTCATA
The DNA here is from genome assembly GCF_019279795.1 of Protopterus annectens. Classification (NCBI taxonomy): domain Eukaryota; kingdom Metazoa; phylum Chordata; order Ceratodontiformes; family Protopteridae; genus Protopterus; species Protopterus annectens. Next base: position 1,044,853,277 of record NC_056735.1, read on the forward strand.
GCAAATTTCCCAACAAAACAGTCGTCTCTGAAGAAAATATAATTTCTTATATGAGAAAAATAAAGAATCTGATAACTTTATAACATCTTTTTAACATTCACTATGCCATAATGGCCATCCCTTAACCACATAGAACTTCCAATTCTCTACCTTTTTAATTTCTCCAGGTCTTTTGGGTTTCTAGTACCATGACAGAAATGGACCCCATTCCTAAGTCAAAGTGTGATTAAAGTTCAAGAAATTAGTATTGTTTCAATCTTTGATGTCAGCCAGTAGTGCTTTTTGATGTCAGCCAGTAGTGCTTTTCGCAGCACCCACAATGTGCCCAGTAATGACTCCTTCTGCAGTTCATATGTATGTGTAACATATCCAAATATGATTGTAAATTATTTTTTATAAGACTCGTTTCTCCTACTACTATTGGAACTGTCTGGGTATTTTTCTTCCACATTGCTCTTGTTTCTGCCTGCAGATCCTGATATTTTATGACTTTGTGTTTCTCTGTACGCAAGACACTGTAGTCACTGGGTGTGGCAATTTCAATGACCAATGCTACTTTTGTCTTCTTTTCTGGGACCACTATATCTGGTTTTCTAGCATCTGTCTTTTGGACTGTTGGTAATCGGTGATCCCATGTGATATAAACTTCATCATGTTTCCAGTGTTTTTCAACCACTTCAATACCATAATGTTTGCACAATCCCCAGTGCAACAGTCTCGCCACATTATTATGCCTTTCAGTATACAGTCCTTCTGCCATTCTGCCATTAGTGTATCACAACCAGCAACAAGGTGAGTAACAGTTTCCAGTTCGGTTTTATAAAACCTACATTTGTCTGTTTCTCTACTGGTGAGAATCATTTAATGGCTGGACAACTTATCTGCATTGGTATTCACAGAACCAGACTGTGTTTGACTATGTGTCTAAAGGGCTGTAAGGACAAAACCCACCTGCCTAGTTTATTGTTGACATCCTTCAGTGACTAAAGTAAAACCTTGTCTGTTTCTCTACTGGTGAGATCATTTAATGTCCTTAATAACTCATCTGCATTGGTGTTCACAGAACCAACCTGTGTTTGATTGTGTCTAAAGGGTTGTAAGGGCAAAACCCACCTGCCTAGTTTATTGCTGACATCCTTCAGTGACTAAAGTAAAACCATGATGTAACAAAAGTATTGTTTTGAGATAAATGCCCATCTAATGGATCTAATGGCTCTTGTATGATGGATGAATTACTTGTCTCCACCCTACTTAATTTCCAGATAAGATAATTGACAGGATGTTCTTCACCATTTAGTTTCAGAGATAGGACAGATGCTATCTCTGCTTCAGATGCCACTGTATATGTGATTAAGGGGTAATCAAAGTCATGGGTGACTAAAACTGGCTCTGAACACAGAATTCTTTTCAGTTGTTTAAAAGCCTCTTCTTCTGCTACTGCCTACCTTTCCTTGGGGGGTGGGGTACCTTTCATGAGATTTGGACAACTTCTATCTTGTCCATTTAGAGTTTAATTACCACTATTCCAGTTACATAACCTAAATACCTGCCTTCTTTTAGCAGCAATAACTGTAAGTTGTCTGTCTTAAAGATTTTAATGCTGCTTGTCCTTTGGCAAAATGCGACTTTCAGGATTTTGAATATGCTATTATGCCATCAAAGTATGCAGCTGAGTATCTGTTATGCGGTATCAGAACATTTTCCATGAGCATGTGAAAAGTGACAAGAGCTCCATGAAGTCCAAAGGGTAAAACAATATAATGAAAAGGACTATCAGGGATGAAGAATTATGACATCTTTGGAATCAGGATAAAAAGAATTTTCCAGTATCTCACTAGTCAAAAGGTTGTCAAACCTTGCTTTACATATGCTATGAGTTCATCATTTCTGGGCAGTGGCTAAGTGTTAAACCTGAATGTTTCATTCAATCTCCATTGGTCATTAGAAAATCTTATAGAGCTACATGTCTTAGAGGCCAGGGCACTCAAACTGCTCTCCTCACTTTGCAACTCATCAATAACTCCCAGTTTAAGCATTTTTAGTTCCTTACATACTTTTTTGGGACTCTGGTACCCTATAAGATTTTAGTTTTATCTTCTCTACTAGCACAGTTTCAATATATTATTTATTTATTTTACATTTGTTGACCGGCTTGGTCCAGCTGAGCGGTTGACTCATTTTCAGTGGATACGCGGGGAGAAAGGCTCCACAGTGAATTTATAAATTTTACATACAGACCATTAAGAAATCATCAGTGGCAACTGGACAAACTGTAGCAAGATAACATTTACAATAAATCATATAGAAAAAACACTCAGGTACAATGAAATAATGATATAATGTGTCATAATTCTTGTTAGATTATATACAGCATAAGTACAAAAAGAATAGAATGGGGATGAGGTGTTTAAAAGTGGGACGGGGTGTAGAAGTTTATTGGGATAGACAGGGAAGGAGAGGAAGATGAGGCAGAAGGAAAATAGAAGGGAAGAATATAGAGGGAGAAATAGGGAATTAGGAAATGCAGAGGGCTGATACAGGGGAAGGTGTAACCAACAGGGAGTAGGGTTGTTTCAGGGGGGTGACTACAGTGACAGGACCATTTGTTTATTAGGTATCTTCGAGTGGCTAGCTTGAAATGCTTGGTACGGTCAAGGGACCTAATTTCTTGGGGGAGATGGTTCCAATTTGCAGAAGGGTTATAGTTATAGAGTAAACTTCCTATTTTGGTTTTGGGTTTAAACCTCTATAGGAAGCCCTGGTCAGAGCTACACAGTGTCCTGGTTGTTGAATATTTAGATATAATAGATAGAAGGCTAGGACAGAAAGATGGTTGATAGAGGATAGAGTGGATAATTTGAAGTTGATGTAGTAGAAGCAAATGAGGAAATCTGAGCCAATCCAATTGTTTAAGGTATAAGCAATGGTGAGATTTGTAGGTTTGGTTTGCAGCAAATGGCGAATCTAGCCACCTTATTATAGGTAGTTTCCAGTTTAGTAATGAGTGTGGTGCTCAGGTTAGTGAATAATTGACAGCTATAAAGAAGGCTGGGAAGAAGAAATGCATGGGAGGGAGTTATTCTGGCTGTGTTGGTTAAATGTCTTTTGTTGCGATAAAGGAGTCCAAATTTCTGGTGAGTCTTTTTGATAGAAATGGCGACTTGGAGATCAAATCTAAGTTGATTGTCTATTATGACTCCCAGCAGTTTAGTGCTGGGTTCAGCAATGATGATAGTGTTATTGCTTGATAGGATGGAAAATGTAGTTTTGAGATTTATGAGGTTTTTGGGGAGGAAAACTAGGAGCTTAGTTTTCTTAGGGTTAAGAATTAATTTGTTATCACAAAGCCATGTCTCTGTGGTATTGAACGATGCTTGGGTAGTAGAGTGGAGGTCAGATGGATTGTCAGCAATGCTGATGTCAGTCAAATCGTCCACATATTGTACAATTGTGGAGTGAGGACAACAGGTGTAAAGTAGGTTAGTGAAAATATTAAAGAAAAGTGGCCCAAGTATGGTTCCTTGGTCAAATGCTTTGGAGAAGTCGAGAAATAGACACAAAACTAATTTATTGTTGCCACAGGCCAAAGATACAGTACTGATGAAGGATATTAGTGCAGTTGTGGTACTGTGTTTGGGATGGAATCCATGTTGTGTGTGTGTTAGAAGGCTCTCTTGAAGAAGGTACTGCATTATCTGCTTGTGAACACATTTCTCTAGTATTTTGGAGAGGGGAGACAGTATAGCAATTGGTCTGAAGTTTGATATATCAGAAGAATTTTCACCTTTGTGTATAGGTAATGTGAAGAATGTTTTTCATATTGCTGGGACATATGATTCAGAGATGGATCGGTTAATCGGGATGGAAACAGGATAGGCTAGAGGTTCATCAGTAATCTGTAGGAGATAGGAAGGAAGATTATCTGCTGAGGGGGAGCAAGGTTTGAGTTTAGAGAGTAAGGATTTAATATAGTTAGTTGAAACAGACTTAAGGGAAAAGGAGTTAGAAGGATGGGGAGGAGAGGTAGAGGTTTTGGAGTTATTAGCATTTTTTGTAGTGGGAATTATGTTTTTTATGGCAGTTATTGGGTCAATAAAATTATTGTTAAATGTAGTGGCTGTTTCTTCTGCTGTTTTATTTGGGCATGGGTTTGTAGGGGAAGGGTTTCCTGGATGTAGTATATGGTTGATTGAGTTCCAGAATGTTTTGGGGTCTGATTGTAGGGTAGTGGGAGGGTTAGCATAGTCTTTGTTGATAATTTTCTTTATTTGATTCCTAAACTCTTTATAGGTCTGTAGGAGAGAGGGGGTCTTTAGTCCATTGTTTCCATATCCTATCACGGTTTTTCATCAGGGTATGAGTCGATTTGGTCAGCCAAGAAGCCGAGTTAGTTTTGATTCTTATTGTGTGGAGAGGAGCAAGGGAGTCAAGGTTGTTAAGAAAGATGCAGTTGAAGGAGTGGACAGCTTCATCTAAGGGAAGAGTGGTGAGAGGGGACCAGTTTATTCTTGAGATTTGGTCAATGAAAGAGTCAGAACTGAAAGATGAGGTATTACAGGATGTGATGAACTTGAAAGGTCTGATGAAATGGGAAGTATATCTGGTAGCTGTGACAGGGCAGTGATCACTAAGGGCATTTGGTAGAGTATGAGGGTTATGCTGACTGTCTTCCAGCAGAATTCCTGCAAATTGTAGCTAAAGAAATCACCTATCCCATCTCCATCCTTATAAACAGAACAATTTTAGAAAGCAAAATCCCTTCCATATGGAAAGTATCTCACATCATCCCTCTACACAAAGGTGGATCATCTACCGAGCTCTCCAACTTTCGGCCTATCACCTTACTCTCTCCAATAGCTAAAATAATGGAAAAGTGCATACATAAACAACTACTTGCCCACCTTCTCCATAACAATTTACTTGCAGACTGCCAGCATGGTTTTAGACCATTTCATAGCACAACAACTGCCCTGCTATCATTTTCTGACTCCATAAACAAAAATCGTAATAATAATACTTTCTCCTCTGCACTGTTTATTGACCTCTCAAAAGCCTTCGATATGGTGAACCATAACTTGCTTATTGACATAGTGAGATTTGTAGGTACACAAGCACTACATTGGTTTAAATCCTACCTTGAAAACAGACAACAAGCAGTACTTTGGGACAATACTCTTTCTACTTCCCTCCCTGTGAACATTGGAGTACCACAAGGCTCTATATTAGGACCCCTTCTCTTTTCATTGTTTATTAATGATTTACATACCAAAATTCCTCAAGCCACCTGCATACAATATGCAGATGACTCGACTTTAATTTGTTCAGCCAAGTCCATAACCTCTCTCCAGTCCCTCACTCAAACAGTATTTAACAGTGTTGAAAATTGATTTATGCAACACTGTCTCCTTTTAAACCCCAAAAAAACAAAATTACTGCTCTTTGTTCCTACTCATAAGTCACCTCATCCACACTTCACAATCACCTCTAGCAATGGAACTAACATATCCCCTGACACTACAACCCGTCTACTGGGAGTAACAAGTGATAACAACCTTAGCTATGATAACCATATTAATGCTACTATAAAGTCTGTCAACAAAAAACTAGGCACCCTTTACAGAATCAAACCCTTCCTTACCCCTTCAGCCAGAATCACTATTGCCCAGACTCACCTAATCTCTACCCTTTTCTATGCTTCTGCAATATATACCAACCTATCTATAAACAACCTCACCAAACTTTCTACTAGTTACAATAGCATAGCCAGATTTGCCACTGGCACCCCTTTCAGAACTCACCACTGTCATAACCTCAAACAACTGGGATGGTTAGAACTGCAGAACCTACTACTTTGTCAACAACTTGTTATCACCCAAAAGATCATTTATCACCCTAATAATACCCCAATCCTTACTAAGCTGATTACACCCTACAAAAATCTTGCAACTCTACGCTCAGCTAACAAAATTCTAGTCTTCACTATTAAATCTAAAAACAAACCTGGGGACTCACTTTTTGCCAGCACAGTAGGAAAAAGCTGGAACCAGCTTCCTAATGAACTTTCATCTCTTGCTTCCACTCATCACTTTAAAAAGCATCTTAAAGAATATCTTACAAATCACTGGCTTTGTCCCTGCTCTAACCCAGACTGATATATCCTGACTGTTGTCTCCTTCCCCTTTTTGCTCTCCTTACACTTCTATACTCCACTGTTCTATGTCACATATCTGTAAAAATTTGTTTTTACAATTTCAATATTGTTTTGCTTTTTTGATTGCTCTCTCTCAAATTTTTGCTCACATTATTTGATCTTAGTGCTTACCTACTAAGGACTCTAAGTAACTTATGTCAACCTCAATGTAACAATGTCCTGTAATTTGTTTTGACTATTACTGTATATTGTAATCTTTGTCACTGCTAATGCTTGGAGCTTTTCTCCCCGGGCCTCTACTGAAAATGGACATATATTCAGTTAGACTAGCCCGGTCAACAAATGTAAAATAAATAAAATAAATAAAATAAATAAATAAATGGTAGTTTAGGCGTGATACACCAAAATCCAGTCCAGAAGAGACTGTGGAAGGTGTTATTTGTTACTATAGGTAGGGGTAGTAATTAGTTGCTCGAACCATGTAAGTTGATACAAGAGGTAGTATTGGGAGTTTGTACTGAAAGCCAATCTATGTTTGCATCCCCTAGTATGATGGTTTCATTGTGTATGGTCTGAGAGAGGTGGGATAGAATGTTCTCAAGTATGCTAATATTGTCTCCAGGGGGGGATATAAATCAGTGGCGGATTTAGGCCTGGGCGCAGAGGCATGCACTGCCCCCTTTTAAAATCGATGTACACTGGTGGCAAGAAGATTAGCAGGCATATGCTATGTACACTATACTCAGCCATAGAGTAGGAAAACAAAAAAGTTCTCCCTCATTGGCTCACTTGCTATTGAGCTTCAGTTTTTAAGTTCACATCACGGTGCTATTCATTTCTGCACTTTCGGAGAGGGGTGTGTAATGACCGATCCAGTCTAGAGTCCACAGTTGTTATTGGCTGCAGGTGCATTTGATGGGCTGTTTAATTCCCCTTGAATACAGCTGCAGACAAATCCCTTTTGTTATTATTTCTTTCAGCAGAGCTGCTGAGCTACTGTTTTGCTTTTCAGCTTCTGTTGCCTTTTTAATTCAAAGGTTCTTTCTTTTGCTATGGGGTCGGACCAGTCTGTTTTAGCTTTAGTGCTGTTGTGTGATGTGATCAGTGCAGTAGACACATACTAGCTTGCATCACTTATTAAAAAACACAGACATCACTGCTGGAGAGCAAGAACCAAAATCAGGCGGTCTGCACCAAGTAAAGGAAGAGATAAATTACATTACTGAAAGAAAATAAAAACAAATTTGGTCAAGCACTTTCATCTGTATGTTTCAACTTTCTGAAACTATACAGATGAAGGCACGTAACCAAATTTGTTTTTATTTTCTTTTAATGTTGTTGTTGTTGTTGTTGTGTCTTTCGGCTTTTCCCGGTTAGGGTTCACCACAGTGGAACTCTGGTCCGCTAATGATTGGCAGATAGATTTTTACGTGCCGAGTTGCCAGCCCTGATGCACAACCTTCAATGAAGGTACACCCATTCACATATGTCTCCACGCAGAAGATGCTCTAGCTGAGAATCGAACCAGACAGCGTCTTATTGTGAGGTGACATAATGTAATTTATTTCTTCCTTTACATGATGCAGTCCACCTGAGTTTGGTTCTGGATCACTTATTCCTGAAGTATTCCTGTTCATTTTATAGGTACCCTGATTACTGTACTCTAACAGAGGGAAAGTGGATTTTTTTTTTGTTTATTTTTTTGTGAACTTGAGCTGGAGAGATTCGGGAGTGAAACGAGCAATCGACTAAAGGGTTCAATGTTCAGGGCAAGAAGCTCATTTTAAGTACACTGCTGCTATAATCTGAACACAAGAAACAGTAAGCCAGTATTTTCATTACTGTAAAAGAAGGAAGTTAAAAAAAGTGCACGTGTGTGTGTGTGTGTGTGTGAGTGTGTGTGTGTGTGTGTGTGTGTGTGTGTGTGTGTGTGTGTGTGTCTGTGTGTATGTGTTATTACAGGGATCCCCATTCTCTGTTAGTGCAACATTCTGTTCAAACCAAACATAATAGGGGGACAATGCCAAAAAAAATAGGGTCAGGTTTTAAATGTTGCCCTTGTAAACTTAAAAGGTTACTAGAATAACATGATTTGTGTTGGCATGTATTTTCTAAAGGATATAAAGTCTAAAACGGGAATGCATGTCATTATTTAGGGACTTCAATCTTCAAGAAGTTAGTTGCCAGAAAAACCATGAGATTTATGAGGAAATGATGAAAAATACGAGGCACAAATCTGAATATTCTGCTAAAACCTGGACAGGTGAGAGGTATGGACCCCTCCCAAATAAGATGCAACTGTTGATCTTCTTCTTTCAGCTTTTCCTTGTTAGGGGTCGCCACAGTGGAACACCTGTCCACTTATGATTGGCAGTGGAGTTTTATGGTGTCGAGTTGCCAGCCTGTCACCCAAACTTCCAGAGAAGGCACACACACATACACACACCCATGCCTAGGGCCAATTTAGAGTGTCCAGCCCTGTTGATAAATGCATTAAAAACTAACCTTATGAGATTTGAAATACCTAAACTGATATATGAATAGTTAACACAGGACATGGTGATTGGAAGTGTAGATTCATTTAGGAATCTGGTTATATGGGTCAATCCAGCTTTGAGCTTTTCTAATCATATCAACCAATTAGTTGATAGTGATATAACTATATGTTATATACCAAGATTTAGTAAGTCTAGAAAGTCAGAAATGAAGTCATTGGGGGTGGAGTCTAGATGGCAAACAGATAAGCAGCATTTTTAGAGCTCCACAAAGCAGTACTAGAAAACAGGGAAAATTTATTTTCATTAACTAGAAATTGAAAACAAATATTAAAGAACTCAAGAACTACAACTCTACCAAATTTCAAGAAATATTATTGAGTTTTTCCTGTTAAAATATTCTGGAGAACAACACAGCTGTTTGGTAATGGCCAATTTAAAGAATTCTCACTCAGAAACCACTCTGAAGTAGGAGATACAACTGATGTCTTCCACATTACATGAACTGTCATTGAAAATGGTAGATTTACTGATAATTTGGAAAGTCTCAAGGAAAACTGCCAAAAGCAAACAGATGTACTTAAAGAAATACTGCAGCAACAACAAAGTAAATGACTTGATATGGAGACATCACTAAATGACATAGATGGAAGACTCAAAGAAGCGGAAAATCAAACAGAATTCTTACTTCACCAAAAATAACTGGCTACTTAATAAAGTGGATGATTTAGAGAATAGGGACAGGAGAACTAATATAAAAATATTTGGCCTTCCAGAAAAAAACTGAGGGAGAAGATATCATCACCTTTTTGAATTCTTGGCTTCTTGAAGTGTTTGCTTTAAAAGATGAATTATCAAATGGAATAGAAAGAGCTCACAGAGCCATAGGAAAATCTATACCCTCTTCACCTAATGCACCACCAGTATCAATTGTGGTAAAGTTCCTGTCCTTCTTGGATAAAGAGCTCATTTTAAAAACAGCCTGGAGAAAAAGTCCCATAACATATAAACAGAGTCAGATCAGATTTGGCAATGATTATTCTGCAAAAGTGTTAGAAACAAGAAAAAAAAAACTTGGCCATTAGTGAAACTTATCAAGCAAAATAAAATAAAAGCACAGATGGCATATCCTGATAGAATCAGAATTTTCTGTTCAAATGACTTGAGAACCTTTAACAACATTTAAGAAGCTTCTTCCTTCATCAAGAATAATAATATCATCACAATTCCTGAAGAAATGGATTGGACTGTTTCCACCAACTTGAAAAGATCTCCAGAAAAAAATACTTGGTCTGATGTAAGGAAAAAGAAACAAAGAACTGATTCTAAAACTACACAATCTTCAAAATCTCTCAAAGAATCACCAAAGATATAGACTTCTGGACTTTACCTCAAAATGCATATATTTTATCTATTATATTGCCTATTATACTCTGAGGCATTTATACTTTTTCTTAAACTTATACTTTATGCAACATACTCATCACAAGTCTAGTGGTTGTGTCTGATAATGTTAAATGGTTTTATAACTTAGAGTGACTTCTAAAAATATAGTTACATCTCATTCATAGGCAGTGAGGAAAACCAGATTCAAATGTTATCTTTCACTTTAGTATAATTAGTTATGTGTAAAGGAAGAACAGAGACAACATATACAGAAATGTTTTTTTCTCATCTCCTTTTTATTAATAGTATATTTAGTTCACCTCATTGTTGCATAATAGGAATTGAAATTTTTTTTAATCATAGTTTCTGTGGCTTACTGGCTTCACTACACTTCAAATTACCATTTTAAAAGTAACATAGATATCCATATTTTTAAATGTGGAAAATCAGTTAGAGTCACTATAAACAGAGTTCCCTTACTGGGTTCTGACAATGCTGTTATTTGAAACATTCTTGTGCATTAGTTAGAGCTTCCCTTGTCTGCTATGAAAGATTTAAGGTGGAAATAGTCAGTTAAGGAATCCCCTGCTTGTCTGTTGTTAGGGTAGCGCTTGTAGTGTGATATCAGTTGCACAAGCAGTATATTTTAAGCTCATTTAATATGGTCTTTGGATTATTAAAATCTACAAACCCTGACTTCTTTTAAATAAATAAAAACAATAGGTGTGAAATCAGTGACAGAGTAGCTGTTCTTCATGTAGGTAACACAAAAAAGAAGAATTTACAGTAACATTGAATAACATCCAATTGAAAAAGTAATAGAAGCATTACAGACTAAATTGTTACACTTGAAGTAAACACAGTCCTTTCTTACTTCTGAATTATTCATACCTAGGCTATAAGATACACTATGCTATGGTGATCCAGTAAAATGACATGTCTGATAGTTTTGTAAGCATCTGTTACAGAGTTGCAAGTGTAAATAGGAAAATATGTGTGTGACATACTTCTGTGCACATAAGTAAAATTAAGACAGGTTTTAGACATATTATACTAAATGTTTCATTAACCTGGTAACAGGTAACTCTGTACTGTGCATTGTTGTTATTTTCCTCTGCTCACACTGCCTAGACATGTTCAATGGAATTGATTAAGTAGTAACCAAATAAATAGTGAATAAATTACCGATTACTGTCCTCACCTTTTAGTGCTTTCTAATCTTTGGTAAGTGGGGTTCAACTTTCAGTAAAGTGGCAAAGATGCTGCTAATTAGCCAAAATTCTTACACCAACATGCAGGTAGTTGTTTAACTACACTACTAAATTGTGTGGGTATGTGTACTTATTTTCTATGATGAACAGTTGATTTATTCCCAGCAAAACTTTAAGCCATGGTTCTATAACTCATAAAATTGTCATCTCAGACAGTCTTGCGAGTGCCTGTTGATGTATTGTGGAAATTGTCTTGGTGACGGGGAAGTACTGGGAAACCTATAGTAAAATTGCACATAAATTAGCATAATAAAGTAGTTTAGATGTCATTCATTCTACCAAGAATTGTTTGAATTACACATTTACAGACATAGGTTCCTAAGAAACGCAAATTCTAAATGATATTCTGTATGCTACACATCTGGTTAAGGCAGGGATTTATAACATAAACTACATTTAATCCTTCTTACATTAGTTGTATAGCTGACTATTATGCAGGTGATATTTTTACTGAATATTGGCAACTGTTTAAATAATAAGGTTATCAGTTTCTTAGTGAGATGGTTGGTAAAATGAGTTCACCTTGGAATTTCATCTTTATTTCTTTAAAGTAAAGGGTCCATGAGAAAATGTCTTCATGGTCTGCTTTTGCTACTGCTTCAAGTAGTAAAATAAGACAGATTTGTAAATTGTAATTCTTGATGAGAAATTCAAATAGAACACTAATTAAATAAATATGAGATAGAGAGATTTCTTAAGGCACCGTTCAGCTTAATAGGTTTTGTATTTTTTAGTGTCATTACTTTTAACAATTTAATAACAAATAAGGGAGTCTGCCTACTCTTGTATCTTGCTACATGACACAGTCTTTGATAAACACTCTATTATAAAGGTTCTAAGGAACTGTGGCTGTGCAGAACAGCTTCAGTAATGCTCTGTCTTGACTAGCATTTTGTTCACAATTCTGTGATGATATTCTTATAATATGAATTGATATTATAACTATGCATTAGTATTAAGAAGTTTATAAATTGCTCATCCACATGGCCACTTATCAGGGCAAATTGCTTCTGTTTCATCATCAGTGAGTGATCACTAAGGTCTAATGTTGTCTTTCATCATTTTTTCTTTTAATGTGTCACAACTACACTCATGGGTGGACATAAAATAAACTGAATCTGGTTATGCTTTCATTTGTCTCTAAGTGAAAGCATGTGAGTGATATGTAGAGATTTATGACGTATTGTTCACTCAATCATATTTACATTATCATCTCTAGTGAACACAACTCTAAGGGTTCATTCTATGGACTACATAGTTTTTGTAGTATGATTCAAGTGTTCTGAATAGACTTGTCCGTATGTATCTTCACTTATTGATACATTTCTAAATATACTTCACTCAGTTATAATATATTTTTAGTATGTAGGAGAGTGTTTATCTGACATAATCATTAGTATATTGGTCATATCAGAATATTGGAGACTATTAATATGTATATATACTACTGTCAGGCTAAAGAGAACTAATGTTAAGCAACATTTACTGTGTTATAAATGAGATTTTACTTTATGAATGTTTAAGTAGTGCATGATAGGATGATTATATTCTGAAAAAGAAGTCTAATCTAATCTAAAATTAAATTGTATTACCAAATCAGTATTCATCTCCATACATTATGTTACTTCATTATTAACAGTTATATAGGGACAATAATAACTAATATTGTTAAATCTCCAAGATAAGAGAAAAGGTATACTGGAGCTCGAAAGGGGTTCGTTTTTTTTTTTCTTTCTTCTTTTCATGAGGGAAGTTATGGTAAGCAATCTGTTAGATTTCTTCTCATCTAGCAGATTGAAAGTGTATTTCACTTCATGTAGATTAGAGGGTTTACAAAAATATTTATATACTTGTTGTTATACAAGTAATTTTAGCATTTTTCTTTTTTCTTTTTTTTTATTGTCCTGAACTAAACTATATTTTAAGTTATTTGACCAAAATTAAAATATTGACTACAATGAGAATTATTAACACAGTAGTTACACATTTTACATTTGATATGGTATTACAAAATATAATACAAAACAAATAAGATGTAAAGTTAAATACTGAGAATGGACTTGACTATTTTATCCTTAAACACTAACGGTTTAAACAAACCAAGGAAAATATCTAATTTATTAAGATATATGAAATTAAATAAATTACAAGTAGTATTTCTTTAAGAGACTCGCTTCAAAACAAATGATACCTTTAGCTGGAATCCTAATGAATATATGATCTTATCTCACTCTTCATATAAGAAAAAGACTAGGGGAACTTTACTTTTATGGAAAAAATGTCACTATGCCTCAAATAATTTACAAATATGAATATAAAGAAGGACTCCTAGCCATAGTAATAGTAAAATATAACAATAGACTCTGGACATTAGTAAATATATATTGGTTTACATGTATTGGGGTTGGGACAATAAGAAAACACATGGACCTAATAACTAGAGTATACAAAGGAAATTTGATTTTGGGAGGTGACTTTAATTGTATATTGGATAAATCAGAGACCACAAGCAAAATAATTTTATGTGTAAGTTCTATAGGGAAGCTACTTAAGAAATGGGAAGAAAGTTTAAATCTAATTGATACATTTAGTTATAAGGAGAACAATTCATTATTATTTTCACACCAAGACCACAGATTTGGGACACATACAAGAACTGATAAAATCTTCATACCTCAAGAGCTAAAGTCAAAAATAATAACATTTTCCTTAATCCCTTGTCCCTTTTCAGACCATAATTCAGTAATTCTCAAAATGCATGCAGATTATAAGAAATTAATTTTTATGTCAGGAATTCCAGCTTACATTACAAAATTAAAACAAGTTAAACCTTGGTTAGATTCAGAAGTACAATTCTTTTCAGATATAAACTACACTACTGAAACAAACGTAATTAATCTTTGGGATACCTTGAAAGCCTATCTAAATGGAAACATTCTTTCATGGTATAAAAACAAGCTAAAAGAGTGGGAATAAGAATTATGTAACATCCAAAAACATATTACAGATCTCCCTATTAATTCATCTACTTACACACAAAATAATCATAAAAAAGCATTGGAAGACTTAAACAAAAGATATAATGAGATCCTAACTCACAAAACTAATATAGCTGTAGAAAGGTTAAACCTTAGTTCCTATGCAGTATCACCCAAACATATGCATAATTTAGCAATAAGATTAAAAAAAAATGATTGAAAATAATATTACAAGTATTATACATGAAGGAAGGAAAAAAACAAAAAGGTTTTGAATATAAATGATATACTAGATGCATTTAAACATTATTTCTCTGACCATTATAATGATACTTCACATATAACTAATACATCAAACTTAGACCTGAAATTAGTAAAGTTAAAGGCGATACCAGAAAAGTTAAAGTTAGACATTTAAAAAACAAATATCTCTAAAAGAAATTACTCATAAAATCAAGGAAAGTAAAAGTAATAAAATACTGGGAAATGATGGAATAACTAATGAATTGTATAAGATATTTCCATCTTCAGTAATATCATTGTTTCACAAAACTTTGAATGAAATTCTAGCACAAAACACAACTCCAATTTCATGGAGATACTCCTTAATTACACCCATTATAAAAGAAAACAAAGACCCTTTACAGTGTAAATCTTATAGGCCAATATCTTTACTTAACAATGATTATAAAATCTTCATGTCAATATTAGTAGAATTAAAAAAAATCATTGACACACATTATAAAAACCCGCGGTGGTGGTGCTGCGGTAGCATTGTCGCCTCACAGTAAGACGCTGTCCGGATCGATTCTCAGCTAGAGCGTCTTCTGCGTGGAGACATGCGTGAATGGGCGTACCTTTGTTGAAGGTTGTGCATCAGGGCTGGTAACTCGGTACGTAAAAATCAACTACCAATCATTAGTGGACCGGAGTTCCGCTGTGGCGACCCCTAACCGGGAAAAGCCGAAAGACACAACAACAACAACACTGACACACATTATAAATGAGGATCAAACAGGATTAATTTATAAAATACACACACATGACAATATACAAAGAATTCTAACATTCATAGATTTTCTAAATAGAAATAACCAAGAAGCTGTAATAGTAGCTTTGGATATAGAAACAGCCTTTGATTTGTTGAGCTGGGATTTTCTTTTTAAGGCTATAGAATTGTTTGAACTACCTACTAATTTTATTATGCTAATAAAAAATATTTATAAAAAACAATTTGGCTTATGTAAAACTTGGATCATTTACCTCAAACGCTATTGAAATATCCTAAGGTACAAAGCAGGGATGCCTGATGTCTCCCATCCTGTTTGCCTTAGGAATTGAATTATTTGTCTCAATTAGTACACCACAACTCTAATATATTGGGCATAGATGTATATGGTCAACTAAAATTATGTTATTTGCTGATGATGTTTTACCCAAGTTATCTGTCTCATAGAAATCAGTACAAAAACTAGATGAAATAGTGGAAAGGTTTTATCATATTATCGGCCTTAGATTTAACAAGGGAAAATCTAATTATATACATTTGAATAAAAAGAGAGAATTTACCTTAACTACAAATTGTGTGATAGGAAAACAGGTTCCTGTAATAAAATATTTAGGAATAACACTATGTGATAATTTGGAATCTACGTTAGCCACAAATTATAGCAACATAATTAATAAAATAAAAATGTTAATAGTAAGCTGGAATAAAATGTTCTTGAGATTTGAAGACAGATTACAAATAATAAAAATGACAATACTTCCAAAAATTAATTACATTGCACAAGCTATTCCTATAGTACCTAATAAGAAAATCTTGAAACAAATAAATAAAATTCTATTAAACTTTCTTTGGTCTCCAAAAAGAAATAAAATAGCCTATACACATCATATTAGATCTTGGGAAATGGGTGGAATTAAGCTTCTAGATCTAGAATCATACATAAAAGCTTCTATATTAAGAACTATCATTAATTGGATAGATCCTAATTATTCTTCAACATGCAAAACATTGCAGTCTATTATTTTTCTAAATGAAAATAAAATAATTAAAAATTGTATATTAAGTGAACAAAATAATAGGATGTGGCACATATTGACTGTAAATATTCAATATAATATAACAAAACCAACAAACTTAAATTAAGAACATTTATATATATTAACACGGATATTAAGATTTGGCTAGACCTGATGATATCCTTTAGCTCTACAAAGAATTTCTTCAATAAAATTCATAATGTTATTTTAACTAGATGGGAGGGGAAAAACTTCACTTGTTGGCAACATTGTATAGAGAATCAAGTAGTATTAGACATTTAACAAATTCAGAATAAATATGACATTCCATCAGCAGATTGGTTGATACTGCAAACCATATTATCATATGTTAAGGATCTTAATAGTAAGATTATTAATTATCCTTATAAAACTAGTCCAAATTTGTTAAGTCTAATATCTGAAGTTATTTACGACAATTATAATTGGAGAAATCTAATTTCAAAATTATACAAAATACTGATAACATATAAAACTAACCCTAATGCAAGATATTGGAATTTCATAGCAAATCTATCAATTGAGAGTAAAACAAATCTTTTATGTTCTGTTAACTTAACATTTAATTTACAAGTATGGAAAATATTTACATGGAAATATATTCACAGGGCATTTATTACACCTGATAAACTAGCCAAATTCAATTCACTTGATAAATCCATTTGTTGGAGATGTTCTTTAAACTGTAAAGCTGATTGGTCTCATATATTTTTTGATTGTATTAATATAAAACAATTCTGTGAAGAAATTACTATTTTTCTCCAAGCAATATTCACAGATACCTTTATTTTAACCAAATCTTTAGTTCTCTTAAATGTTAATGATAAATTGAAATGAATAAAAAAGATCTATACCTACTTTGGTCCATACTAGCTGTGGCAAGGAAATGTATAACTAGAAAGTGGAAGTCTTCACAAGAACCTACCCTGAAAGAATTCTTGAGATTGACAGAAGAAACAGCGACATTAGAAATCAAGGTGAAGGAATCAAGAATTTCACCTAAAACATGGACAAACAATCCTTGGGGGAAAATGTAACTCTTATTGAGACATTAAAAATGAACCCTAAATAATTAATGTGTAACTTTATACTTTAGTAATTGAATATTATAATTTTCTGTTACTAATTTCATATATGTTATTAATTTTTCCCCTCCTTTGTTCAGGTCAATTGTACATAGTGTATATAAAGGTTTATAATACTTGTTTATCGATTATTGTATTGTTAAACATTATATTATTTGGAAAAAAAAATATTTGAAAAAAAAAGAAATGAAGTCATTGTTTGTTAGTTACATTAGACTTGCACTAAAGTTTGAAATAACAATATGGAAACAATATAGTGAAAATATTTTAAGGGCATCCATGGATGTGAAACTAAGTTATGAAAGGCTAAAATATCTGAACTTGTACAGTGTCTCATATAGATATTTAAGAGAGGGCCTTATTCAGGTATGTAGAGCATTTAGAGCCAACTACATTTGGAAATGTTTGGGGTTATCAAAAATTAAAGAATCATCAGGCAGCCTATGTTGAAGATTCTACAGGAATTAGAAGTCTATTAACTGGGAGAGCAGATGATGCATGAAATAGAGTACCAAATACAGTAACGCAAGTACTAACAGCTTGAACACTTACTAAGGGAACAACTGTTTTAGTATTCACAGACTAGAAAGACATTATTGCAGATGCTTGAAATATTTGTATGTATGTGCAATTTTCACTCCTTTTAAATGTTTCAGATCAGGGACGTTGGGAGGCATACGCACTGTACTGATTTCAGTACAACTTTTTTAGAAGGGGGGTAGCTTTTTTGAAAAAAAAAAACGTACATATTTAAAGGGTGTTGGCTCCTTTAAGGAGCATATCAGCCAGTCAGAAGTGAGCTCACATCATGTCCGGCTGGCTGTGAGTGGGAAACTCGCAAATTGCGATTACAATCGCAAATGGATTATCACTGAGGTGGTGGAAGGCAAGCAAGGGCTCGGAAGAGGTGAGGAATTGAAGTAAGCATTCGCAAATGGATTATCGGAAGAGGTGTGTGTTGGCTGTGAGGAAGGCAATGTAACTCACAAATTGCGATTACAAATGGATTATCACTGACAAGCAAGGGCACAGAAGAGGTGAGGAAGGCAATGTAATTCACAAGTGTGTGTGTGTGTGTGTGTGAATGCCCCCCACATAATACACCTGCTGGCTATAGGTGTTCAGGCTCAAACCCTGTACCTTTGCTTCAGGGTAAGAACAGCCTAAAGTCCCTAACCACCACCATTTCTGAACTTTGTTCAGATTTGCTTTTCTAATGGTTGTGAGCTATGGTGAGAACTGAAGTTGTATTTCTCCCATTATTGTTTTTGATGTTTGTCCAGGTTTTTTGTGCTAAGGTGTGAAGTGAGAACTGAATTTGTATTCCCTCATTATTGGCTTTGTTTGTCCAGGTTTTTTTGTGCTAAGAGGTTGAGAGCTATCTAAATGATAGCCATTAAGTTTGTCTTCCTATTTTTCAAACTGCTGATTTAGCATAGTGGTATGTTGCACTGACTATAGTGCATATGGTTATGGGTTCAAGACATACATGGTGATAACACAGCATTTTATTCTGGCAACTTTTAAAAATTATACAAGCAATGTTTAAAATGTGTCCCTGTTTTTTGGGCTTTTGTCCCCCGCCCAATAAATGTTGGCTTTTTCCAGATTTCTTGTGCTGCAAAGTTCAGAGATACAGTTGAGTGTCAACATTTTACAAGGAGCTGAGAGCTGCAGGGGAACTTAAGTTTAGTGCTGCTTATGTAGAGTCTGCTTGTACTGTTAATAGCACAACAGGTAGTGTACTTGCTTTTGATGCAGAAGGCTGTGGGTTCTTCTCCCACAGGAGGTAGATGCATTGCTGATACTGTACTGTGTTGTAAAGGGGGGGTGGATGCTGTAGTCTGTTTTGGCGAAGATATCTAGTAGTAACTATGAACCTGTTATCAGTTTGCCATCCATTCCCTATTGCAATATTACTAGCGTATCATTGTTTTTAATGCAACATAGGCAATTTATTCCTCAAGGGCAACAGGCACATTATTTGTAGATGAAACCATAAAATATAAAGTTGTTTGCTAGCAGCAGCCTCTTCATTAGTTACAGATTTCTCTAATGTGGAATTATGTAGATGGCTTTTACTAGTTCAGAGATTGTGCATATTTACTGATACTGGTGGACTGTAGAAGTTTGAGTAGACTTTTATGATGGAAGGTGTATCAAAGGGCACGTGTATGTTTTCATGTACAAGGGGCCTATGATTTGTAAACAGCCCAAAGTTAATCTTCATCTGCCACTGGCAAAATGTATTTTCTTTGAATGTGGGTTTCAATGCTGTTTCAATGAATGTGAGTTTCAAGGGCAGAGAAGTTTTAATGCTAAGTATAGTTTCATTGTGAGACTGCATTGCTTTGTTTAGCAGATATTTATTGGTGTTCGTGCTGTAAAATGCAAAATAAAACTTTTTCTGGCAAATCATTTAGGAATGAAGTCACTAAATAATGTCCGACATTAAGTTTCAGACGTCATAATCTTCAGAAAAATGCATGCTAAAGCAAGACCTGATATTCTAGCAACTGTCTTAAGTTTATACAAGGTCAATTTTTAGTACTGTTTGTATGTTCCCCCAATATATTTGACCTTGTCCAGATTTCCTGCATTAAGAGGTTGAGAGGTACATGCAAATAAATCGCTTTATAGAATTAGGAATATCCAAAGCTCTCAACTGTCCCCAATTTTGGCTCAAAATGTTGCTCTCCCCCTAATAATCTCTCCGCAAAATAGCAATTTTGGAAGAAAACGTGGAGGGTTTACTTTACTTTCATAAATAACTGTAATGATCAGAGTTATACATTACTTTTATTTCAGAAATGCATGTAGATTCTCTAATTTTGTCAGCTGCTCTAAGTTAACTGTGCTCATATTAAAATGGTGTCCCTTCTTTGACAGGTTCCCAGCTGTATTGTCTGGCAATTTTATATTTTTGCATCACATTTTTGGTCCGTTTTTCATAAAATTGCGGTTTTCTGGCAAATTCATGGCAAATTGTTAAAGACTGAAGTTAGAAAATAATGGCAGACATTTGAGTTTCAGATTTCATACCTTTCAGAAAATTCGTACTAATGCAAGACCTACTACTATTCTATTATCTTTCTAAGTTTATAAGAGCAATATTTAAAAAAATGTCCTTATTTTTGGGCCTTTGCCTCAGTTTAATTTATGAGTTTGTTGCTCTAAGAGGTTGAGAAGTGTGTGTGTGTGTGTGTGTGTGTGTGTGTGTGTGTGTGTGTGTGTGTGTGTGGTTGGTAGGTAGGTAGCATACCTCTCAACTGTCCAAATTTTGCAGAATGTCCAGATTTTTGCCCCATATTCTTTGTCTGTTCCTCATAAATTTTGTGATTTTCTAGAAAATCATTGAAGGCTGAAGTTGCTAAATAGTGACAGACATTTGAGTTTCAGACTTCATGTCCTTTAGAAAAATTCATACTAGTACAAATCCTGTTATTCTAGCAACTTTCTCATACTAGCACAAATCCTGTTATTCAAGCAACTTTCTAAGTTCATGAGAGCATTATTTAATATCTATCCCTGTTTATTTTAGGCTTTGTCCATATTTCTTGCACTAAGAGGTAGGTAGGGGTGTGTGTGTGAATGAAACAACCTAGTTAGGGGTAGCAGGTGGTTAGTAATTTACTCAAGCTCAAAACCTGTACCTTAGTTACAGAAAACAAAAGCATAAATTCTTTACCCCAACTACCATGCTGCATTTTTCAAAGAACTGACATTTCAGGTTAATTTTCAGTTCAAGGAACCGAGTTTGAGTGAAATTATATTATATTACTGAAGAGGCATTACAGCGAATGCCTCTTCATCAACACTAAAAGAGCGAACCGTGAATTACGAGAATGGCCGTAGCTTGGCTGGGGGGGGGGGCGTAGCAGTTTGAGAGCTGTGAGTACAAATTTGAAAATCCTAGCTACACCCCTGTTTCAGATTACATAATATTCAGTGAATAAAATGCAGTATTTGTTACATATTAATATCACAGGATGTCACCATTTGTTTAGTCACTTGGCAGCCTACATTAAGTATACTGCAGAGTTGAAATGCCTAGTGATTAGGCTGCATTATACTAATCAGTGTCATTGCTTGTAATGTCAATGGCACAACAGGTAGCACCCTTGTCTTTGGAGAAGAAGGCTGTGGGTTCTATTCCCACCCCAGGTAGAATGATTACTGACACTGCAGTGTAGCATAATGGGGGTACTGCACTCCTGAGTGTGCTGTCAATGAGATGTTAAACTGGTGGATATAAAAGATCCCTTGAAAAGGCATCTATTAAAGCATAGATGAAGTTCCCTGCTGGCATAGTCAAATTTCCCATAGTAGTGTAAATACCACCTCAGCTCTCTTTTTATGTGGCTACCAGCTTAATGGGACTAGCCCAGTCAATAAAGGGTAAAGTGGCATGTCAAGTGCCTAGGGGCCTGCATTATACCTCTCAAAATAGAGAAAGGGAAGGCCCAAAATCATTTATTGGTCTTATAAACTTATTTTTTTTGGTAAAAAGAACAGGTATTGTGTTGGCATATATTTTCAGAAAGGATATTTGTGAGGTGGAGTTCAGGGAAGAGTTAAGACAGGCACTGGGTGGCAGCGAAGAGTTACCATATAGCTGGGTAACTACAGCAGAGCTAGTAAGGGAGACGGCTAGAAAGGTGCTTGGTGTGACATCTGGAAAGAGGAAGGAGAACAAGAAGACCTCATGGTGGAATGAAGAAGTACAGGAGAGTATACAGAGAAAGAGGATGGCAAAGAAGAAGTGGGAGTGTCAGAGAGATGAAGAAAGTAGACAAGAGTATAAGGAGATGAGGTGCATGGCAAAGAGAGAGGTGGTAAAGGCTAAGGATAAGGCGTACAAAGAGTTGTATGAAAGGTTGGACACTAAGGAGGAAGAAAAGGACCTCTATCGATTGGCTAGACAGAAGGACCGAGCTAGTAAAGATGTGCAGCAGGTAAGGGTGATAAAGGATAATGAGGGAAACGTACTCACAGGTGAGGGGAGTGTGTTGAACAGATGGAAAGAGTACTTTGAGGGGCTGATGAATGAAGAGAATGAGAACGAGAGAAGGTTGGATGATGTGCGGATAGTGAATCTTGAAGTGCAGTCGATTAGCAAGGAGGAAGTAAGGATAGCTATGAAGAGGATGAAGAATGGAAAGGCTGCTGGTCCAGATGACATACCTGTGGAAGCATGGAGGTGTTTAGGTGAAATAACAGTGGAGTTTTTAACTAGATTGTTTAATGAAATCTTGGAAAGTAAGAGGATGCCTGAGGAATGGAGAAAAAGTGTTTTGGTACCAATTTTTAAGAATAAGGGTGATGTGCAGAGCTGTAGTAACTACAGGGGGATTAAATTGATCAGTCACAGCATGAAGTTATGGGAAAAAGTAGTGGAAGCTAGGTTAAGAAGGGAGGTGATGATCTGTGATGATTAGTGATCAGAAGTATGGTTTCATGCCAGGAAAGAGAACTACAGATGCATTGTTTGCTCTGAGAGTGTTGATGGAGAAGTACAGAGAAGGTCAGAAGGAGTTGCATTGTGTCTTTGTGGACTTAGAGAAAGCATATGACAGGGTGCCTAGAGAGTAGTTGTGGTATTGTATGAGGAAGTCAGGAGTGTCAGATAAGTATGTAAGAGTGGTGCAGGATATATACGAGGGTAGTGTGACAGCAGTGAGGTCTGAGGTGGGAGTGATGGATGTGTTTAAGGTGGAGGTGGGATTACATCAAGGATCAGGTCTGAGCCTTTCTTATTTGCAATGGTGATGGACAGGTTGGCAGACGAGATCAGACAGGAGTCCCTGTGGACTATGATGTTTGCAGATGACATTATGATCTGTAGTGAGAGTATGGAACAGGTGGAGTAGACCCTGGAGAGGTGGAGATATGCTCTAGAGAGAAGAGGACACATTGCCAGGGCTGTCCCAATCAACATGGTAATTTGTTGCATGTTCACAATATGCAGGGATCAATGAGCTATGTATATGTGTGGTTAATATTGTCAGGATGTGGCCAGAACTTACTCCTGGCTGTTGTGTCCTAGTGGCCTAGGTACAGTACCGTGGTTGGCAGGGCCATTTTCCAAGAACTGCAGTGGTAACTATTATGCATGTCAGCTACACCTACAGTAGGAGTTGTACACACTGTCTAGATGTCAATATCTGTTAATGCAGGAAAGCTGGATAAGTCATGGACAGGGGGCCACACATATGGACATTACACAGCTTGGAGTAACCTATACACTGCCTACCATACCTCTCAACTGTACAGACCTTTTGCAGAATGTCTAGAGGTTTGCATCATATTTGTGGTCTGCATATCATGAAGTACTGGTTGTCTGGCAATGCACTGGCAAATCACGTAAGACTAAAGTCAAAAAATGATGTTGGATTGTAATGTCAGACATCATACCCTATAGAAACATGCATGCTAATACAAAACCTGTTATTGAATCACCTTTCTAGGTCTGTAAGGCCAATACTTAAAAATGGTCCCTATATTTAGGCCTCTGTCCCCCAATTACTTATGGCTTTGTCCAGATGTCTGGCTCTCAGAAGTTGAGAGGCATAGTGCCTAGTAGGACAGCAATTTCCTGAAGGTAAGTGTACTGCCAGTTTATAAAAGGCTGCCACCTTTCTGTGTCAGCACTGACAACATGTCACTGGCCAACAGCCATACCCATGGAATGACACAGATTGTCACAGAAGGAGCACAAGTATGCCTTGGATATCTGTTCTGCTTGTCCCAACATTGTATTCACCTGCCAACTATTTGCAAAACAAGAAAGGGTCATGTCAAAACAGCAATGGCAGTCAGCAGGGAAGCAGATGTCATACTCCTAAGAGCAAACAAGCAATTACCAAACCGGTCTCCCAACTGTCTATGTTTGGCAGAATATGATCAACACCCTGTCCCCATGAGTGGGCCTTTGTCTGACAGTCATATTTGGGCCTGTTCAGATGTTAGTCTGTGATGGAATGACATCTAGACCTCAGAGGCAAAATCACATGAGAATTCCACAAGCCTACACACCACAGACCATGTAGACTCTGCACACTAGGGTCTTGCAAACACTAAGGCCTTACCCCAAACACCTACCCTACACAGATAAGCTAACAGCACTGTCCCTCTACCCTGTGCCATGCAGACTCTGCTGAGGTGACCCCTGTCTGGCATACAAAGCAATCCAGACCCTGCCTTGATGGGACTGTTGCACATCTGGAACACAAGGCCTACTCAATCAACCTGTAGGCACAGCATCAACCTGGGCTGTGATATCAGTATGGCTTGTTGGTGTGACAGATACGTGTTCCACACACACTCCCCCATCTGTGAAATACACTCCCTGTCAACAACAAGCCAAGTGCCTCAATACCCCTAGTGATGTGCTCCCTGTATAAATGCACAGGAAACACAAAATACAGTCCAGTGATTCCACCTGTGTCCCTGCTCGACAGGGGCTCTGAGTGCTGACATGTCATAACATGGGCTACACTCTCATCTGTGTGGGTTATGAGGGCTTCAGGGCTAATACCCTACTAATGTCATAGCAACCTATCAACCTATATGCAACTGCCTGTCAGTGGTTCACCACATTACTCTGTACTGCTCTGCCACTGACATATCTGGAAATCACAGTGTTATGTGGAATATACCACACATATAATGGACATTTCGGCACTGTATAATCCACTCTGTACCCACACCCATACCTCCCAACCACTGATAGCAAGACAGCTGGGCAAGGTCATTAATAAAAGTGGGACAAAGGCCCAATGATAGGCATGTGTTGCAAATATTGCCCTTACATACTGAGAAGAAACTTGGTAGAATAATAGGTTTTGCATTAGCATGTATTTTCTGCAGGTTATGAAGTCTGAAACACTCATGTCTGTCATTATTTTGTAACATCAGTCTTCAATTATATGAAACTAACTTGCCATAAAAACACAAGTTTATGTAGACTGGATGAAACTTCTAGACATACACCTGGACAATCTGCCAAATAATGTACAGTTGAGAGGTATGGCTACACCAGGATATGACTTTTCAAGTAAAAAGAATACCACACAAGCAGGAGAACCCCAGCCAGTATATCACCACATTGCTGGACTGTTTACACAGCTGCATCAGGCAACCAGCTGTAGCCACACCTCTCAACTGACTTTTTTGGGCCAGAATGTATATAGTTGGGCTCATAATATTGATCTGTACATTATACATCTTGTATTCCTCTGGTAAAGCACTGTGATGATCTGAGGATGTCTGTCACTAGGTAATGACACAATACATTCCAGTGTCAGACTTCAGATATATCAGAAAATATCTGCTAAAACTAGTTCATTACCTCTAGGAATGTCCTGTTTACTTTTGAGAGGTATGGCTATAGCACACAAAACCCTGGACTAGACTGCAACTATCTCTGGAATGGAGTCCCACCCTCACAATAGAAGGTCATTCTGGGCATGCTCCCATACATAGAGAATCACAGGCCATGTGGGAACTCACATTGAACTATATAACTGTATTGTGATATATGTCTTTACACCACCAGTCTCCATACTAAGAAAGAAACAACCAAAGGCAAAAGAATAACCGAACAAATGGACTCCAGGAAGCAACCAGAAAAATAAATTGTCAAGAAGCACGAGTTTACCTAGGTTTCGTCTTTAATCTGACTTCATCAGAACACAACTGATACAAAAAACAGCAAACTTTATATACACACCTAAAAATGACATCATTAACTATCAATTTACCAATTAAATAGTTGTATAAGTAGGCCAGCATACAAATTAAAACACACAACGTCACTAAAAACATAATTGTGAACCTGAATAAAAACCTTAGTACTAAACAAACAGTATTAAATCATAAACTGATATTGTTAAAGAAATTTCATCAGGTACTGCTATTATTAAAATAATTAAAATACACTCAAAAGAATACCTGTGAACAATAAAAAAACACAAAAAAATGAAAATAAAAAATGTGATAATAGGAAATTAAATAAACAATAAAACAGAGTGAATGTTGTTCATCCCAAAATGTTTTTCAATTTTAAAATGGGCATGATACTAATGCAGTCGTTAATGCCTGGATGTTCCAAAGCTTTAAGAATCAACTGCCATTTCATTTCAGCTATATCTAAATACACATCCAGTGTCCTTCCATACCTATCTACCATAATCTGCTGAATTACACTAAAATTAAAATAATGACCATTGTTGGTGTCTATATGCCTATAGAGTGCATTTGTCTTCTTTTTTAATCTAATATCTGACTGGTGCTCAATAATCCGCTCCCTTAATGCCCTACAGGTCTTCCCAATGTAAAAGGCCGGACACTGCTTACATAATGCCACATATACGACATTTGTACTATGACAATCCCAATGAGCTCCTGGTCTAACCGTGACACCAGCCACCTTAAATTCAGCACCAGTCACATTAATCAAATGACAAGTACTACACCTGCCACACCTAAAATTACCCTTAGTTCTATGTGTTCCAACATCCAAAGTGTCACTCCTTTCTCATAGTTGCTTAAGGGATTGACTCTTGGGGGTCCCCCCAACTTACCACTAACCATTTTATCCAAGTTTAATAACTTCCAATTGTTGATAACAATATCAACAATATAAGGGGCATCAAAAGAATAAGTTGTAATAAAATATAAAGGATGGTCATTACTAACCCCTAAACAAGGTTCCTCATGTTCCAAATTAACATCCCCCATAGATGCACCAATTACAACACCAAACTCATGTCCAATAGCAGATTTCCCTTGTAATAGGGCCCAATAAGTGCCATTGGCCCTTTTTAATCTGACTTCTTCAGCAACACAATTACACAATGCTACTGGATAGCCGCGCCTAATAAACATAAGCTTGATAAACTCAAGTTCCTTATAAAAGTCAACATCCAAACTAGTCATTCTCGCTGCCCTGACCATCTGGCCTTTAACAATTGCCTTTTTCTGATGGTCAGGGTGACAGCTAGAATAACTCAAGTAAGAACTGGAAAAAGTGGATTTTCTGTGAATAGTGGATATCAATCCATAATCAACTGGGCTAATCACTAAGTGGACGTCCAAGTAATCAATTTCAACATTACTCATGTTGTGGGTAAAGTTTAAAAATTCAACAGAATTGTTGACATAATCCATGAATTCTCTAACCTTGTCAATTCCACCATCCCAGATGATAAACAAATCATCCAGGAAACGGGTGTAAAAGCTGATGTGGGGCATGAAAGCACTAGAAAAAAGAAATTCTTGCTCCCAGTATGCCATTACATAATTAGCATACACGGGAGCACATGCCGCCCCCATCGCAACCCCAGTTAACTGCTTATAATAACTTCCCTCAAACTGGATGAAATTGTTAGTAAGGACAACTTCCATTAAACCCACCAACAAATTAGTTCTATCTTGATCAAACAAACGTGTTTTTAACAACTGGGCTTCTAACCATTCAAGGCCTATTGTAGTGGGAATAACTGTAAACAAATTGACCACATCAACTGTTATCATAATAGAACCACTATTTAAATGCACACCCTTTAATTTCTCCAAAAATGTCCATGAATCCTTCGTGATGTAATCAAATACCTTTAATCCCTTTTGCAATTCAAAATCAAGAAACTTACTTATGAAGCAGGTCGGATTAAAGACGAAACCTAGGTAAACTCGTGCTTCTTGACAATATATGTCTTTACATACAGACAGCTATGTACACCTTAACTATCCCTACACACATCCATTAGACATGATTACTCTCAGCTAGCTGTAGGTGCCCATATGTGATATATCTGCATATGTTGCTTGTGATACACAGACATATATATGGCCAACATATAACAATATGTCAGGTATACACACACATAGATGTGGGGAAGACAGAGACAGACAGTGATAGAGAGAGAGAGAGAGAGAGAGAGAGAGAGACAGGGGGACACACAGAAAGTGAGTCACACACAGGGATACCCTGAATGGCATAGAGTGATGTCCTTCTGTGGACAGTGGCGTACTGGTCGTAGCCAGTTGCAGATGCCAGCATAATGGCGAGCTCCATTGTGTAATAGTACTGAGGTGGGGGTTATAATATCACATCACCTGCCTTTGTCTGTGTGTGTGTGTGTGTGTGTGTGTGTGTGTGTGTGTGTGTGTGTGTCTCTGTAGGTGTAAATAGTAGGAAGCAGTTCCCACTCAGTACACTTCCCATTGCCCTACTTCACAAGATCTGCCGCTGTCATTCGCATTGGACACCTGTCAGCCCTATAAGCTCTGTAGAACGTGATAACTGTGTTAGACTATAGTAGAAATAACTAGATATGTAGGGGTTCTAATTTCAGTCCTGACAAATGTAAGTATACATTTGTGTGTGTGTGTGTGTGTGTGTGTGTGTGTGTGTGTGTGTGTGTGTGTGTGTGTGTGTGTGTGTGTGTGTGTGTGTGTGTGTGTGTGTGTGTGTGTGTGTGTGTGTGTGTGTGAGTGTGTGCGTGTGTGTGTGCATTCATTTGTAGGTGAAACAGTTTTAGGCCATTCCCACCCAGTAAACTTCCCATTGCCTTACTTTAGCAGTCCTGCTGATGTCATTCCCCTTAGAAGTACCTTTGCACAGCTCCAGCCCTATAATCTCTGTAACATGTGGAATAACTGTGTAGCACTGTAGTGCAAATAACAAGATAGGTAGGGGTTCTATTCTCAGTTCTGGCAAATGTGTGTGTATGTACAAGTGCGTGTAAGTGTGTATGTTTGTAGGATGAAGTATTTTGAGGACTTTCCCACCCAGTACACATCCCATTGCCCAACTTTAGCAGTCCTGTTGCTGTCATTCACCTTAGAAGTACCTTTGGGCACTTGTCAGCCAGTAAGCTCTGTAGCGCATGCGATAACTGTGTAACATGATAGTATAAATAACTAGACAAGTAGGGGTTCTATTCCCAGTCCTGGCAAATGTTTGTGTGTGTATGTTTGTAGGATGAAGTATTTTGAGGACTATCCCACCCAGTGCCCTACTTTAGCAGTTTTGCTGATGTCATTCACCTTAGAAGTACCTTTGGGCATTTGTCAGTCCTATAAGATTTGTAGTGTGTGCGATTGCACAACACTATAGTACAAATAATTAGATAGGCAGAGGTTCTAGTCCCAATTTTGGCAAATGTATGTATGTGTGTAGGATGAAGTATTTTGGGGACTTTCTCACCCAGTACACATCCCAGTGCACTACTTTAGCAGTCCTGCTGATATCATTCACCTTAGAAGTACCTTTGGGCACTTGTCAGCCCTGTAAGCTCTGCAGCATGTGTGATAACTGTGTAACACTATAGTACAAATAACTAGATTGGCAGGGGTTCTACTCTCAGGTCTGGCAAATGTGTGTGTGTGTGTGTGTGTGTGTGTGTGTGTGTGTGTGTGTGTGTGCGTGTGTGTGTGTGTGTGTGTGTGTGCGTGTGTGCGTGTGTGTGTGTGTGTGTGCGTGTGTGCGTGTGTGTGTGTGTGTGTGTGTGTGTGTGTGTGTGTGTGTGTGTATAAGTGTATGTACAACAGTTTGTAGGACAAAGTATTTTGAGGAATTTCCCATGCGCAACACTTCCCAGTGTCCTACTTTAGCAGTCCTGCTGATGTCCTTGCCCTTAGAAGTACCTTTGAACAGCACTCAGGCCTATAATCCATGGTGTATGTAATAACTAAGTAACAGTATAAATTTATATAACTATATAGGCAGAGGTTCTACACTCAGTTGTGGCAAACCTGTGTGTGTGTGTGTGTGTGTGTGTGTGTGTGTGTGTGTGTGTGTGTGTGTGTGTGTGTGTGTGTGTGTAAGAATCACATCATCCCTGTGTGTGTTTGGGTGGGAATTCATATCCTCTGGGGGTGTGGTTTATACCATTTTGAGATGTGTACCACCCAGTATACGTCCCATTGCCCTAATTTACAAGGCCTTCTGATGTCATTCACCTTAGATGTACCTGTATACACTTGCCAGCCCTCTAAGCTCTGTGGCATGTGCAATAACTGCATAATACTATAGTGGAAATAATTAGGTAGGGGTTCTAATCTCAATACTAAAAAGTATAGTAGTGTGTGTAAAGCATATCCCCTGTGGCTGTTGTGTGTGTATGTTATACCATTTTAAGGCCTGTTGACCCAATACCCATGACATTACTTTAAAGACCCTGTTAATGGCATCTGCCTCACATGCACCATGTAACACTATACAGCCTGTACCAGTCATATGTACAGATGTACATGGGATATCCACATGTTTGCAACCTATATGTGGTCTGTACCACCTGACAATGAGCATTCCTGTGATATCATTGTCAAATATGTCATAGTTACCATACTGACACACATGCCAGCATCAGACATCGTACCTGACTGACACATCATGCTGATACAAAGTCTGTCACTCTGTCACTTGTGCAGGTTTGTAGAAGCAGTAAGCAAGACTAATTGCTATGTCTGGTGGGTTATCCATGAAGGCATTTGCAAGATTAACTGTTGTAAGAGTTTGTATGTTATGTCTCAGGCATGTAATCTATGTGGAACATATCATGTGTATGCAGCAATATAGTACATACAAGTGGATATGTAGGGTTACTAATATGTCTATTGGCAACTTTGTACGTGTTTCTGTATGCACAGCCCCTGTGGCTATCTTCAGTGTGTGTATGTGATGGCTATACCATTTTGTGTGCCTCTTTCAGCCTGTGAACTCCCCCATTGCCAAACTAGTGTCAGCCCATACAGATGTCATCCACCTTACAAGCACAGTTACACAGTTTCTAACACCAAGCCACTGTGGTGCATGCAATGGTCATATCTCTGTGTATTGTTCATTAATAGATGGGTAGGTCATCTACTCTGAGACATGTCACCTCCATGTGCATGTATGTTTCAATGCATGTCACCATGCAGCGGTGTGTGTGTGTGGGGGGGCAGGGGTATCAGATAGCTCTAACATGTTAAGGGCCTCTGAACTCACCATTGGCAATCCTAACAGCCCCTGCAATTGTCACCCACTTCAATAGTAGTTGCAGTCACTGCTACACTTTAGTACCGCTGTGCTATTTATGTTATGTATCTATCACTATCATTTGTAAGACTGTGCAGGTAGAAACTGTGCTCAGCCCTTCGTCAGCTGCGCCATGTACAAGACTATGATTCTGTGTACACTACCAGCATGAGAGGCCAGACATGCATATGATTGTCAGGTTAGACTGACACAGGATGACTTTTGTCAGAATACATACCCCAAACCTGTCATACACAGTACCAGGCATACCGTCATCAGCTACATGACAGTTGAGTGGATGGGACAGAAATGGCAGGGGTAACAGCTGCTGATAGCTGAATCTGTTGCAGTTAAAGTAATGGGTAAGCTTGTGAGGGACCTAGTGCCAGTACTTAAGTAACTTCCTCTGTATGTGTGAGTCTGCGGTCCTACAGAACACCCACGTAACATGTATGAAAGCTAGGTGGCTGTGCTAAGGGTATGTATGCCATTGTCTGCCACAATTTCCCCTATCACACTGTTGCATGTAAACACACCTGGTAAACATGTACATATACAGCTATACCTTGGCTATGAAAAGGTCACTAAGTTTCCACTCTGCCTTACTCATCATTGCTACTGTCAGCAGGCCCACAGCCTGCATACACACAGACACCTAGAATACAACCAGAATACAGTACATGACACTACAGTCAGTCAGCAGTATTAACAGCAATAGTGCATCATGGCTAACAAGGTACATAAACCTCAATGTGTACCCATAACTACTGACAGCAGACAGCACCTTACACAGCATGACATTGCTGCATTGTACTATAGTCACCCTGTGCATCAGACCCATATGAGCATGTCTGTGCATCGATGGTATGGATAACAGGGTTGTGGCATAAGTATCATCACATGCACAGGGTGTGGTGTTGGATTTCCAGAGGCTTAGGCTGGGCAATATGGCTGACATCATGTGTGTGTGTATGTCTCTGGAGGGGTGGTGTTCAACTGGGCCATGGAGAGGAGCTGTGCATGTCTGATGGTGACTGGCCTGTAATAGGGATGTGTGAGTGGTTGCATGCTATCAAGCAATGTGAATGCCTGACACAGGGCTATGTTGGACAGCTGTGGACTGTACATGGCAGGATGTACAGTTCACCATCTCCCAGCAGGGACACAGGAACTGCTTCTGCTAGGAGTATCACTGGCACCACCAGTCCCAACAACAGATGCAGTATTTCTCCCCGATGTTGACTGCTGTCTGCTGGATCTGTATCCCTGATGGGACTGACCAGGACAATGTGCCTATGGCCTGCATTGGTGTGGTTTGGACAGCACCCCCTTCAATACTGCTGTTGGTATTGCCACTACGGGACTGTGAATGTGCATGGCCATGTGGGCTCTCAGCTGATCATGTTGCTGACCTACATCCACCTGGCCGATGCCCTACTCCCACCACATGCTCATGCACAGACATTGCATGATTGAGCAGTGACAATGTCTCACCCCACTGTCTATCCACGACATTGGCAAGATGACGTATGGCATCACAAATGCTGTGGCAGTCATCATGCATGGCAAGAAGTGTTGCATTCATGATACTGAGCATCTGTCTGGTGGTGTGGTCAGTATGCTCCTGTGTCTCCATAATGGACCATAACATGCATCTGGTGACACCTGCTGTGGCACTTGCAACAGGGGCTTGATGGGCAGCAGTGCTCCAACAAGCACCGCTGTCCATCTGCCTGTGTGTGTCCTCACCTGCTCTCTGGCTATGGCTGGTGTCTACACTCACACTTGCCATAGTCAACACACTAGCCTGTTCCATGCCACCACCCTCAACCATTCCATTATCCATGGCTGCTGGAGACTCGGTATGTATGAGCATACTGATTGTGTGCGGGGACATGGGTGGAAGTGGGATACCAAACAATGGCACATATTCAGGCACCAACAACTCCTCCTGTGCCTCACTATGACCACCATCATCATGGGAGTCTGCTAAGACACTGACATCAGGTTGTGAGGGGGACAGACACCAACCCCCATGTTCACCTGTGAGGGGAAGACAACATATGTAAATTAATACCCTGTAGTATTATGTTTGCTGATACACACACACACACACACACACACACACACACACACGCACACACACACACACACACACTCCTAGCACAGTCTGGCACAGCTTTAACACCTTTGGGCCCTACAGGGCAGACCTTACAGTAGTTCCGTCTGCCACACTTCATCTCTTTCACAGCTACTGTAAGGCCCACAACAAATGGTGACAAATCCTACTGTGTGATGGGCCTAGTAGCAGAATGGTAATCGTGACCAAGACTAAGGCTATTAGAGTGAGCTATACAGTGCCACCAAGTGCATATGTATGTACTGTAAGAGCTGACTTACTGCTATACAGACCACACACAATGATAAGGTGTAATGATATTTGATGATAACTGATGAAGGAGCAAGACTATACACTATCACTACAGTTCAGACTCACACGGATTCATTTCAGAGAACATTGCAGGACAGTCAGCAATACATACAGGAAACATGTAAAGTACTAGATGCACAGCCTCATAAGATGATATCAGGCTATTGGCCCTGATGCCCTTATAAGCCTGGCCTAGATGTTCGCCCATGTCCCTTTAAAGCCAGCACCTGTTTCCCCTGTCCAGCTGGGACATGCATGAGATCCCAAGGGTGTCTCATCCATTTCCCATGCAGTCATCTGGCTTCTTCTTCAAGAGGGGTATACATGTACTCTGCTAGACATGGGGAGGGAGTGTATTTTACAGACAGTGTATTGTGTGAGACACTACACTATCCTGCCAACAAGTACTATACATGTCACAGACCAGGTGAGGGTCTTGCGTGTGGGTTGTGTGAGTGGGGTTTGTCTTACAGATATGCAGAAACACCATCAAGGCTGGTTTAGAAATGGCCATGTGTGGCAGACACAGGTCACCTATGTTCAATCTATATGACACTGAGTACAGGAACAGGACTTTCAGCCTATCTGTATAGGATAGGTGTTGCAGACCCTGGATTTACCTGGTCAGGAACCTCTGTGATCTCTGCAACTGCTGCATTTGCTTGGCAAGGTACATGCGAAAATGGTCAATGCATCTTGCACCAGTCATTAATTTGGGTGAGGGTCTCTTGGAGGATGCTCACATCAGTAGGGGAATGTAAGACAGTGGCCAGCTTGTAAGCATCTGTAAACCTGGTCAGCCACAGACCACTGCTTTTGTCTTGTACCTCAGATACATATATCTCAAACAGTAGAGGCCCCCAGACTGATCCTTGGGGTACACTGCTCTGAAAGACTCTACTACTAGAGGTGGGTTCCACTGCTTTGACTGAATGGGTACTATCATTGAGCCAGTTAGCTACCCATCTGGTAACATACAGGTTGATGCCTAGATGTGTAGGCATATGTATCCTGGCTGCCTGGGGATTATTGAGAGAGAATTGGACTATGTGAATGTAGGCATTGTTCACCATATTCCCCTCATTCTTGTATTTGTTGACCACTTCAGAGAAGTTGACCATGTTTAACAGGCCTGATCTGTCTTTTCACAATACCCCATGATGTGGGCTTAGGCATTTTGAGGTTGCCGATGTCCCTGTTCATAATGTCCTTGATATTGCCTTCCATGTCCTTGCAGAGCAGGGTAGTTAGGCGGATGTGTATATGATTGACTGGGTCAGTGGATTTCTTCACCTTTATGTATAGGGATAACAGTGGTTGTCCTCTGTGCAGATGGGATGACACAGGTGTTCAGGCTTTGGTTGACTACAGTGTGTAATGGAGCTGAGTGCTCATGCCTGAGGTCATGTAGGATGCAGTCAGGGATGGTATCAGGCCTATGGAGACTTCTGTGTGCTGCCTTTGAGAAGGCATTATGGACCTGCTTCCTGATGATGAAGGGAGGGGGCAGGTGCTGTGCATGCACATGTGTACCAATGGAGGGATAGGGGGGTGATGGTTACACTTCACCTGTCTGCAGCAGGTTGCCTATATCTATGCTGTATGTGTATATGGTGTTATTGACCACAGCTACAGAGCAGATTTGGGTGTTGCCTCTGGGATTGTAGACGTGTGTGGAAGGCCTAGTGACTGGCCTTGGTGGATGTGTCCAATTTGCACTCAAAGATAGCCTTAGGGTAATTCACCTGTGACCTTATTTGCTTGTGCCGACCAAGGTGGCATTGTTTCCAATAAGGCATCTGTTCATTCTTGGCCCTGTCTAGCAATCATTCCACTTATTATGGTATTTGTGTATTGCTGCTGTCCACTACAGGCATTTATGCTACCTTGAAGGAGATGATGTTGTCCAGTCAGGTATTGCTGAGTCCATACAGATATATAAGTGCTCACATAGTATTGTGGTGAGGGCTTGGACACTACTGCTAGTTCCAAATGATGGGACATTGCCTGTAAAGCTGCTTCTACCTGCTCTGAGGAGATTTATAGTAATTTGTGTAACGTTTATTATGTTTGACCCTGATGGGAGTGGACAGGGGAGACAGTGACCTGAACAGTGATGGCTATGTGGTCAGATCTTACCAAGGAGGATGACACAGTAGGAGTGCTACAGTGGCTACTCATGTTGGTTAGGACCAAGTACAGGATATTTCCACCTGTCGTAGGAGTGTTGACCAGCTGATCCACTGTATTGCCATTGACAAACCCAAGGAATCTCTGTGCATTCATGTTCAGGTGGCATAGGTCATGCACACTATGGTTGAGTAGTCAAAGTCACCCAGGAGCAGGGTAGATGATTGAATCCTGATTCCAGCAAGTCCCAGTAGGTGTGGTTGGTGTTCAGAGTCATGGTTGGATGCCTGTAGCTAGTATGATTTGAGTAGGTGTTTTGTCAACTGTTAACTGCACTCAGGATGTCTCCCATGTGTCATACTGTTTGGCCAGCTGGGAGGTGTGTATGTGTATGATAATGTTTAACATGCTACCTCCTGTGGCTTTGCAGCCCTCCATTTGGAGTCTAAATGTATGATGGGATGAGTAACCTGGCAAGGTTATTGTGCTCTCCACAGCTGCAAAGCAGGTGTCAGTGACTGCACAAATGTCAGCATCCTACAGGACAAAGTACGCTTGCTTTGATATGGGTTTCATGCTAAGACACATAGGTCCTGTTAGAGAAAGACATCTGCACAATGGCACACATCACTGGTGGGCAAAGGCTGGAAAATAGTGATAATTTATGAATCTAGCTGAAACACAGTTTCCAGCAAAGACGGTTTCGCATTCATAGGTCTGCTCTGCAGGATATGACAGCTGACAATCAAATGTATGCTATTATGTTATGACTTCAGTCTTTAATGGGTTGCCAGTGATGTGCCAGACAATACTAAACTGTATGAGGCATTGACTACAAATATGAGGCAAACATGTGGTCAGTCTGCAAACCTTTGGACAGTTGTCAGGTATGGGCTCAGTATATAACATACAGTTCAACACATATTTCTATGCCTGCTGTTTACTATGCACATACCCTATATAATTCTCTCACATTTGTAAGACAGGTATATGTAGCATTCACAGGTGACATATGAATATTTACAACATCCCACGTAGCTGGCCTAGCAGTGTTACAGTCAGTATTGGACAACAGACACTCCAGTAGTAATCATACATGCATTGACATTTGCTGTGGTGACTCAGGGGCCAGAGATGTGATCCATGTCACTGCAGACATGGCAAGCTAGAATGACCATAGATGCTGGACAGCAGCATGTGAGTCAAGCAGGTCTTATTGCAACCTAGTGTTTAACTTCCTATTTCACATTTTTGCATCCCCCCTTCTGCATTCCATTACAAGCATACATGATTAACATACATGCTATAATGCTGGAGAGTTTCCGCAGAATAATGCAAATGGTTAGATTAGTGTAGTCCACAGTCTGTCTTTGTGTAAAAGGGTTCAGACCTGTGTTGCATAGGCAGCAGCTTGCCTTTTGTAGGTAATGCTCATGAGCAGGTGATGGGCAGTGCTCCAATTGGTGTCTCCCACTTGCTACTTGCATGCAGAGCAGCTGTGTTGTTTTTCCATTAGCCAATGCCATAGAACACAGTTATATAATAAAGTCCTTCATGTGGGCCTTGCCCACTTTCCTTGCCTGTGTGGAGGACATTATGGAGGTGTAGGGGCTACAGCTTTACAGATGTTAGAAGAAAATACCTCTCAGGACAAGACATGTGGCGACATCCGAAAACTTGGGGGGCACAGCTTCAAAACTGGGTACAGGTTGTAAGGAAGTATCGCTGTTATACACATAGAGGATTGCTAGATTAACAGGGCTTGTCTGGACATCCATTTTCTGTGTGACTTGATGTCTGACAATGATATGTCTCTGACATAACTCTCAAATGTCCAGATGCCCACAGACTGCCCAGAGGTTTGCCTGTTATGTTTGATCTGTTCCTCAGACAATTTCTGTTTTTGAGAAATCAGTAGGATAATGTGAGGATTGTAGTATGTAAATGTTGACATCCATTAGTGTTTCAGACATCATATCCTTCAGGGATGTTATGTTGCAACAAACCCTGTAACGCCAGCAACTATTTCAGTTTGTAACAGCATTATGTGAGATATGTCCCTCTTTTCGGCCCCCTGTCCCCCGAGTATGTCATGCTTTGTCCAGATGTCTTGAAGTAAGAGGTTCAGAGTTACAGTATATCATTATTTAGTGACTGCTCTTCTGATATCATCCCAGTGACTTAGCAGACTCCTGGAAGTGGTATGCAGCAGTGGCCACAAATATGGTTCCACACCCTGGACATTCTGTGGAAATCTGTAGAGTCACGAGTTATGTATATCTGGCCATTGTTAACAGACTGCCCAAACTGTGTAGCAGTGTTGTGCATAAATGTTTGTTGGGCAGAGTAGGGAGAGTAGCAGAGTGAGTGTCATAAATACTTTTCTATCTGACTGTGCATGCTGCTACAGTTGCTGGTGGTATATCAAGTGTATATGTTTGTAGGGGAAGACTGGCAAATGACCTATAACACCTCAGAATTCCCAGTAGACTGTGAGTTGGGGCAGTATATGCTGGTGAAGTGTGTGAATGGCAATCAGGATATGTTTGTTCAGTCATACTCCTCTAGAATTCATTTGGGATACTGGTATGTTGCTGTGACTGTGGTGCAAATGGTTGTGGGTGGACAATTTCTCACCAATGTCTGCTTTTCCCAACAGTTCCACCCCTGTAGTGCATGATATATTTGGAAATACATGAGTAATTCCCAAGAGCTGATTTGAGGTATTGTCATGTTGGTCTTACTGTGGTTCAGAAATTGCTGGGTGAAATGATTGGCAGCTCTCAGTATTTTTTCTCTTCTGTTACATGACTGCAGTCATACCTCTCCACATTCCAGATGTCTAGACACTGTCTAGATGTGTGACTCATATGTGTGGTCTGTTCCTCATAAGAGTTGTGGGTTTCTGACAAATCACTGGGATGATATGAGCATTGACATCAGTAAAGGATGACATCCATTTGTGTTTCGGACTTGGAATCTATCAAAAAATATATGTTAAATCAAACCATGCTACTCTAGCAGACTTCTACACATATAACAGCCATATTTCAAAGACGTCAGTATTGTTTTCCCTTTATCCCCCCACTTTGTCAGGCTTTTTACAGATGTAATGCAGTAAGAGGTTGGTTTATATATATCAGAGTACTATGGATATATATTTTTCCCTTATGTTAAATGACTGTAGTGCATGATAAAGTATTACAAATTCCCACAGCTCAGATGGCGTAGTGGTGTATAGCTGTGATTGTAGTGCCAGCATTCTGGGTTTGAGACTTGGCAGGGCTGTATATTTTGTTGCTGGGCAGAACAAGGGCTGATCGAGACAGAGTGATTAAGGCAGTTTTAAGCAGTTGTAAGCAGGTTTGCATGGTTTTGCATGGAGCTAAGCTATGCTAACAGACGCTTAGGTCCTCTTAGCTTCACTTAGCACCGCTTACTCTCGCTTATACCCATGTTAATTTTAATTAAAGAACAGAAAAAAGGGTGATAGGAAAGTGGTGAAATGGGGGCAAACAGGGGGTAAAACATTAGGAAAAGCAGCTAGGGATGTGCAGGAAGGGTGTAGGAAAGGACCATAGCTCTACGTTTCTTCTGCAGCAACAGCTGTGAATAATGTGTAGAATTTGGAATTTACAGCCTCACACTCCACAGGGAGGGATGTTGGTGACAGACATTTGTAGAGTAATTTGTGGGTAGATTCATTAATTTCATTGCATGTGGGGGCAAAATGTAGAGCTATGTATGGGGCAATGATTTTTTGTGGGACAGATGCCCCCTTTTTTAAGGTGAGAGTGGGATGTTGGGTAAAGGCTGTAGGTATGTTTGGGGAGGTATGTTGGGTAGGACAGGTAGCATGTGCAG
Organism: Protopterus annectens; assembly: GCF_019279795.1. Lineage (NCBI taxonomy): Eukaryota > Metazoa > Chordata > Ceratodontiformes > Protopteridae > Protopterus > Protopterus annectens. The sequence continues at coordinate 1,044,893,158 of NC_056735.1, forward strand.
ACAGACAAGACACACAAGACAGCAGACAGGGGTGGTATATGACACATGAGGGAGGTAAACACCTTGGACGGGGAGGGTGTTTGGGAATCAGAGGCCCATGAGCCCCCAAATGAATACAGTGGGACTGAGGTCCCCACCCATGGACAGCCACCACTGCACCTTCATTGCCCCAAAGGTGGCTGTGCTGAGGGTTGGAAAACAGGGGCAGCCTGCCCCTCCAGGTGCACCAGGCAGCCCTCCATCTGGAGCAGTGGAAAACCCAACTCAAAGCAGATGACCTGTGCACTATACCCTGGAACATTCGGCAGATGATGGGCTCCTCTCTGCACCTGCATCCGGGCAGGGCAGGCCCCGTCCCCTGAGATGGTTCCACTCGAAGGTGGTGCAGGACCAGCAGAGCAGGATGTTCCAGGTTGGGTCCCAGATGTTCTGCGGCCTGGTGCCACTGCCAGATGGGGCAGGATAGACAGATATGCTGGATCTGCCTGTCCTGCCCCATCTGGCCAGACAGGCAGATACGCCGGGATCTGCCTTCCCAAATGTGCTATGGTGTTGTGGCTTTCCCAGATATGTTGGTTAGTCATAAACAACACATTTCAAAATTAATTATAAGAACATGCATGGGTGTTCCAATTAACCCAAACCAACAGATTTGAAACAGTTTCATAGCAAACAGAACATATGCATAAATGGAACATTAAGCATTTTAACAGCATGCAAGTTACATTGACAGCAACAGGCCACTAATAATGGTATCTGAACAAGGTATGTTAATATGCAACCAATGAAATATATGAACAAAAATAAAACACATGTTCCAACAATAGGTTTTGAGAAGAACATTCCTGTAGTATATGAATAATAATTGTGATGCAGATGATGAGTGGAGGGAGAGAAAAAAGTCCATTAACAACTGTATCGGCTACTATTTTTCACAACAATACTGCTCAATACTCTACAGGCCTGCCCTCACTTTACATCTACCTATGGCCCATAGTTTCTGTAGCACATACATACCTGTTAGACTGTCAACCTGCAATGGTATAAGGCAGACTGGGTGAACTGTGGCTACTTTACTGGAGGGTGCTTGTATATGTCAAGGTTACACACTTGACAAGAAGGGGTAACCTGCAATGATGCTATGTGTAGTCTGCTACTAGCATAGTTCACTTGGATTCTTATCTGTATCCAAGATGATTGGCAGCAGTAACCACTAGCCATGACAGCATGACACTTGAGAGTCATGTATCAGGAAGAGGGCATGGTGTATGTACCTATCCTGTTGTCATTTGCAGGCATGAGGCTGGATAGTGGGACAGTTGCACACAGTGTATTGTTATACCCTTCAAACAGCTACTACACACATTTCATTACCTGTAAGACCTGTGGAGAAAATATCGGTTACCACTATTTGACTGTTTCTACAAATATTTAAGATTTCTTGAGTCTATATATGCACATATGTCAGTACTACTCTCTGGATTTGAACCGTATCTGGGTGTGCTAAAATTAACTACAAGGCTGTTTCTCATCACACTGAGCTACTGGGGAAGTGCTGTTTCTTGTTTGACTGTTTTCTGTCTAATACTCTGTGTGTTAGACAGTCTGACATTGTAATCTTGAGATTCATGCATGACAGATTGTGTGCTGTGTAGTAATCCTTTGACATTATACAATCTGGAAAGCAAAGGTTAACACAAGGCACTGCCACAAGGGACACACTATAATGCATTTAACATTAGTATTCAGAGTTCAGGTCTTAGTGCATGACATATGTCATATTTCATGTATATCTTGGTTTACAGCTCCACAATCTACTGTGTTGCATTCTAGCTGGTTCTCAGAACAACCTCTTCTAATTCATGCCATCAAAGCCATATTTTCTGTGCAGAACCTGTACACATTCTATTTCTGCAACAACATACCAGAATAAACACAACAGTTGGTGGTTTAGGTTTTTATTGTACTTATATGACACAGCGCTCTACTACTGCATATGCTGTAGATGACTATTAGTCTGGCAAACTTTTATTTAATTGTAAGACACAGAAAACAGTAGACAATTTACTCCTTCTTATTTATTTCACTATATACTGCAAGGTAGATCTGTACTCATCAGCCTGATGCCGCAGCCTTATCAGTCTGTCTGCATGGGCCTCAGCATTACTAGCCCTCTCCTGTGCAGCTGTAGGGGGAGAAAACAAACATTATGCATACCTGTCTATCACATACTCAAGCTAGAATTTAGTACAGCTATATCTGGTATACTTACACACTGCTAGAGCATGGTTGTCCCAAGCATCTTGGATCCACTGGACCAAGAGTGCCCCCTTCCTCTGCTTTAGTTCAGCATAATGATGCCATACCTGCTCACCAGTTGGGGGGATGCCAGTGGCACTGGTGAGGTCACGTGACAGATAGTCCCAGGCCTCCGCTTTATACTGTGAACCCTGGTACTGGCCCTGCAGCAGTCTGTCATCATGGTTTGCTACAAGGACCCAGCCATGACACTGGACTCCAAAATGCACCAGCGCTGAACCCGAACGCATGAGCCCTCACCAATGCCTGACATAGTTCCTACTCAGAGCAGCCTAAAAACAGATTCTGGCTGTATTCCCACCTGCACCATTTAAATAAGGCTATATTCCCACCCTTTGGCATCATTGGATGATTTTGAAAATGCTGAGTTCAGCTAAATGGAGTGCAAACACACTAAACAGATTTGAGCAGTGCTTAAGGGAGTAATTGCTGAGCATTACTTAATACTGCTCAAATCCGCTTAGCTGAGCTGACTGCTGCTTAGTATTTGCGTCTAAGCAATGCTTAAACCAGCTAAGCATAGCTGAGCAGTCCTTACCATTGCTCACTTTTCATTTTTAGAAAATATCAGAATAATGACCTAATTAATCATTGCTAACATATTAGTAAGTGTATATGATTTACTTTACATGACGCCCCTCTATGTGCTTTCATTACATTACTGTGGGGTGTGACTATATTGTATGGGACACTTGTGTATACATGGGTGATTTCACATGGTATATGCACTCACACTTCCATTTTAGACCAGCTACACTACCCTGGTTGACAAATATCAATTACTACATAATCTAAAATAAAAGTAATAATTTTAACACGGCTTTCCCATATAAAAATAAAGTTTCTGTCTTGGTACTCGAACCGTGAACATCTGCATACAAAGCTAGGACTCTAACCACTACACTATCTCGGCATTCGAATTTTAGCTGTATATTTTTAATTATCTCCTATAGGATGTTTAAGCAATGCTGAGCAGAGGGCCATAATGCGTACACCCCCTCAGCTACACTTAAACATACATTAGAATGGAAAAAAACATTAATGAACCCACTTTATTTACATGTATCTGTACTCCTTGTCAATCACAGTAAGGAGAATTGTAAGAGGACACATATGGACAGATTTTAAATATTGCTGTTACAAACTTAGAATAATAGGATTTGCATTAGCATGACATTAACATGTGACTGTGGTTTTCTAGCAAATCATTGGCAATCACTCGGGGTTTAAGTCAGAACATAATACCCTCCAGGAAATCCATGCTAATGCAAAATCTGTTATTCTATCAACTTTCCAAGTTTGTAAGAGCAATATTTAAAAAAGTGTCCCTATTTTTGGGCCTTTGTCCCCCCATTATGTATGGCTTTGTACAGCCTTCTTGCTCTAGGAGGTTGAGAGGTATGTGAGGCAGGCATCTGGGCATTCTGCGGAAACCCCTAAAGTTGAGGGGTATGGCCATATGACTCTTTCACAATGCAGGGGGTGTGTGACAGTACTTGTCACACACTCCCTGCATTGCTTCCTATTGGGATAGGCACTTTCAGTGTCCGCAGACACTGAAAGCACTTACAAAGTGCTGTATGGGAGTTTGACAATGCAGGAGGTGTGTGACAGTACCTGTCACCCCCCCCACCTGCATTGCTTCCTATTGGGATAGGTGCTTTCAGTGTCCACAGACACTGAAAGCACTTTGAAAGTGCTGCATGGCACTTTGACAATGTAGGGGGTGTGTGACAAAACCTGTCACACACACCCTGCATTGATTTCTTGCTCCCCTATCTATTTCAGTGTCCGCAGACACTGTTTTACTAATTTTATTTGATTTCAGTGTCCGCAGACACTGACATGCAATTAAAAAGTACTGTATGGCACTTTCTGAGTGCAGGGTGCATGTTAGATGTGAGTGCACTACTTAAACACACCCCTACACTCAGTAGTGTTCATGTCTGTTTAGCCTTAGCAGTTGCACTCCTTCATGAATATGCAAGGCTCACTGCTGTTAAAGCTAAGGGGAAATGGACACGGTTCACTCTGTGCAAAAACAGCACTATTCCTGCACAGAGTTTATTGAATCCCAGGGATGCTGTATGCACTGTGTAATCCATCACTATCTGTTGCTCTGATAACTTATCCAGATTATTGAGGTCTGAGATAATACATAGCTGTACAAATCAGGATAACAAGACTAATGGGTCTATAGTTACAAGTTTCTTACAGTTCCAAAACACTGCACCTTCCATTTCATTTAAGTGTTCAGTGCTTACCCTGTTAACTGGGCTCATTTATTTCTGTGTTGCACAAAGGCAGCAAAATATGCCTAAATGTCATTATCCTTGATGGATTTCTGTAACGGGGTGTCAGTTTTTCAAGTTGCCAGCAGAGATACTGTCAAAAATATCTTTTTTCCAATTTCTCCAGATGTATAGGGTTTGTAATATGATGGCATTACTAAGTAAGGATACAATTAAAGTTTGCAAAACTAGCATTAGTTCAGTCTATGATGTTTGGCAAAAATGTTTTTCTTTGCACTCACAATCTACTCAAAACTGTCAACTTCTATACATGTATTATCAAAATATTTGAGTTTGCTGGAACAGTCTTTTTATTGGAACTGCCCTACTGTTTTTATTTCACTCTAGTTTTCTTCTAGCATATCCTGGCATTTTACAGCCTTATGGTGATCAGTACACAGTCTACAATAATCACAAGGTACAGTGATTTCAGTGATTAATGCTACTTTTGTCATTTTCCCCTTAAATACAGTGTCTGTTTTTCTTGTTTCTACTGTTAGCATTGGATAATCCCATGTGATCATTACTTTTTTTAGTAACTCTGACTTGAGTTAAAGTGAGATTCAATGTTGCTGATTAAAACAAGTAAAGTTCCAGCCCCTATAGCTAGTCATCTGCATACAGAAGTATGTTAGTGTTTTGAAAGTGATTGTTGGAGAGGAGAAATAGTAAGGGAATGCAGAGGTTCAAGGAATGATCCTTGATGTAAGCTGTAGATCTTGTCAGTTATTATTGGCACTAGCTGCCCAAAAATTAATCGAAAATATCTTAAACAGCAGTATACCACATATTTCACACTGTGTGTGTGTGTGTGTGTGTGTGTGTGTGTGTGTGTGTGTGTGTGTGTGTGTGTGTGTGTGAGCTACTTTGGCAGGGACATGAAGCACTGGTTGAACAGAGGGTGCTGGAGGTGTTAGCTTGGCCACTCGGCTCAGATCTTAACCCTATACCTGTGCCAGTGGGGAGTCTTATTGAGGATCTGGAAAAAGAGGGAGAAACCAGCCCCAGACTGACTGTGATCTCCGTGTGCTCTTAAGGGAAATTGTACTTTACTGTGTGTGTACTTGTCATCCTCCCAATGTGTACATCCCTCACTGGTGCTAGTGGTGAGGATTGAAATTCCTTGATTGCTGGGCCAGTGCAAGGGCATCACATATTATTTGTTTGGCAGTGGTGGGATATCTACATCACATATTAATTGGTTGACAGTGGTGAGTTAGTCACATCACATATTAATTGGTTTGTAGTGGTGTGGATATTGAATTTCTGTAGCCTGTGTACAGTGGTCACTGAAGGTGTTTGTAACCTCAAATCAGCCACACAGCGAACATTCAGAGTTCATATCACAATTGTTTTTTTTTGTTAGCTTAGTTAGTCAGGGAGATCAGGCAAGCATGTCAGCAGAGGAGTATGACAGCTGACAAGGAGCCAGTTGGCTGAGATGTGTCAGGCTAAAGGACTGTTGCATGCCAAACTGACTAAAGCAGACATGATTGCAGCTATAATCACAGCTGCCTCACAGAATAGCAACCAGGAGGACAATCAGATTGGTTGTGGGGATGTACAACTCTCAGAAAATGAACAGCTCATCCTTTCCACAGAGGACTTAAAAATCCATCTGGAGTTACAGAGACTTGAGTTGGAGGCCAAGCATTTGAAAATAGAAGCAGCAGAGAGACTGGGACATCTGGAGGCTGAGGAAAATGTGAAACTGCAATGTCTAAAGGCTGAGGAAAATGAGAAACTGTGACATTTGCAGGCTGAGGAGAATGAGAGGCAGAGGCAACATGAAAAGGAGATGCTGACTCTGCCAGAGTCATGGAGGTAATGGGGAAAGGAGTAATTAAACCCCAGAAGCAACAGAGGTCACTATATTTCTTCCACAATTTACAGAGGAGGATAATTTTGATAGTTTCAATCATGTTTGAGAGGGTATGTAAACAGTATAATGTTGACCAAGGGCTGGTTCCTGACCCCCCTTACTCCATTGCAAAGCTGTAACATTATCTCCAAATTGTCTGATACTGATTGTTTAAATTATAATGCTGTAATAAACTGTTTACTGGAATGTTTTAAGTTAACACCTGAAGCTTATAGAAAAAAACGTTTTGTGAGCCTAGACACAAGGCAGATGAAAGTGTGTGTGAATATGTTGCTGAACTAAGCACTGATTTTCATAGGTGGATGAGTGGATGTCAGGTCACCACTTTTGAAGGGCTGGCAGACCTTTTGGTGAGGAAGCAAGCCCTTAGCACTTTGCCTGAGGATATAAGAATATTGTTAGCTGATAGACAATGGACTACTGCAAATGACTTGAGGAAGAAGGGAGACTGATACCTAACAATCAGGGCATCACTGCACAGAAAAGGGACAACTAGTGCTGCTCATGGGTCTAAAAGAATGATGGTGGGCAGCCCAGACTGCCCCAACAGAGTCCGCCAGTAGCAGGGAAAGCCACTAGTCCAGGTACACATCCAGGACCAAGAGTTAAATGTTTTAAATGCAACCAATGGGGCCATGTAACATATAGATGTCCATAAAGGCAAGGTGGGGAACAAATGGTTGGAGCACCAGTAAGTGAGAATGACAAAATGCCAATGGTAGGTTGTCTCAAGACAACAAGGGTACCAAACTACCACAAGAGGTTATATCCTATCTTAGTGAATGGGAAAGAGGCCATGGCTAAGAGAGACACAGCCTCTGACCTAACCATTGTGAAGCCTGCAATGGTTATAGAGGAGCACTACTTGCTTTGGCAGTCTACTCAAGTCAGAGCTTTAGGAGGGACCCAATTCCAAATACCTTTGGCCAGGGTTCACCTTGCCTGGGATGTTGGAAAAGGAAGCAAGCAAGTAGGTGTGTTTGAGGATATCCCTGTAGATGTCCTGATAGAGAATAACTCTGATAATGCAGTACCATGTGAGCATGTAGTTACATGCAGTCAGTCAGGCTTGGAGACAAGCATGTGGGTCTGGTAGACTGGGGGAGACCCAGACAGACTGCACACTTGCAGCAAGGGCTGGTGAGCTGGTTACTTCAGGGAGGTAGTGACTCTGTAGCAGTGAGACTGAAGATGAGCCACAGCTGCTTGTGGGTACTGATGTTCCTGTGGACAAAATGACTGCAAGGGAAGAGGTGAGTTGTAGTACCCCAGCTTATAGTATGTGTGTTTGAGGATATCCCTGTAGATGTCCTGATAGAGAATAACTCTGATAATGCAGTACCATGTGAGCATGTAGTTACATGCAGTCAGTCAGGCTTGGAGACAAGCATGTGGGTCTGGTAGACTGGGGGAGACCCAGACAGACTGCACACTAGCAGCAAGGGCTGGTGAGCTGGTTACTTCAGGGAGGTAGTGACTCTGTAGCAGTGAGACTGAAGATGAGCCACAGCTGCTTGTGGGTACTGATGTTCCTGTGGACAAAATGACTGCAAGGGAAGAGGTGAGTTGTAGTACCCCAGCTTATAGTATGGCACTGCTGTCAAAGGATACCAGACGTCCTGTGGAAGGGGAGCTGGAAAAGGTTACAAAGAGAGAGTTGAGACAGGCTCAGCTCTCAGACCCTACATTACAAGGCCTGAGGGTGGTAGCCCATGAGGCACCTGATTCTCAAAGGAAAAAGGAATCTGTATACTGGGGCAAAGGGTTACTGTATAGAGAGTGGACCCCTGAGGGAGGGCTAGAGGGTGAGAGAATACAGCAGTTGGCAGTGCCCAGAGCCTACCATCTGGCACTTCTAGCCACAGCCCATGATATTCCCTTTGCAGGTCATATGGGCATAGAGTATACAAAGAGACATATTATGCAGATCTTCTATTGGTCTAGAACTTCCAGAGATGTAACAGTGTACTGCAGGACCTGTGAGCAGTGCCAAAAGGTAAACAAGGCAGGAGACAAGGTGAAAGCTCATTTGATGCCTTTGCCTGTGATTGAGGAGCCATTTCAGAGGGTAGATATGGATATTGTGGGGCCTTGGGTACCCCAATTTCCACATAGAAAAAGTATATCCAAGTGGTAGTAGATTATGCTACTAGATACCCTGACAGTGGCTCTGTCCTCTATTGAGGCAAAAAAGGTGGCAAATGCTTTGTTAGAGATTTTCAGCAGGGTAGGTTTTCCAAGGGAAATACTGAGTGATAGAGGTGCCAGTTTCAAGTCAGACCTGCTGGCTTGTCTGTGGAAGTATTGTGGGGTGAAGCACTTAAGACTACCCATACCATCCCCAGACTAATGGTCTTGTTGACAGGTTAAACTCTACACTGAAGACAATGCTACAGGCATTTGCAGACCAGTTCAAGAGGGAGTGGGACAAATATTTTCCCCATCTGTTGTTTGCTTACAGAGAGGTGCTCTATGAATCCACAGGTTTTTCACAATTTGAGGATCCGTATAGGCATAGGATGAGGGGACCTCTAGATTTGATTTGAAATGAGTGGGAGGGTGAGTGTGAATCCCACAAGGAGTCTGTTGTGGCATATGTCCTAAACCTCAGGACAAGGGTCTGGGAACTCATAGGCTTGGCCCAGGAGAACCTGGACATGAAGCACCGGTTGAACAGAGATGGTGCTGGAGGTGTTAGCTTGGCCACTTGGCTGAGATCTTAACCCTATAGCTTTGCCAGTGAGGTGTCTTATTGGGGATCTGGAGAAAGAGGGCGAAACCAGCCCCAAACTGACTGTGAGCTCTATGTGCTCTTATTGTACTTTACTGTGTGTGTACTTGTCATCCTCCCAATATGTACATCCCTCACTGGTGCTAGTGGTGAGGATTGAGGCTCCTTGATTACTGGTCCAGTGCAGGGGCATCAAATGCACTTTATAAAACATAGATAAATCTCTAGTACCATTACGGAATAAGGTAAACACAATGCTGCTGTGATGTCATATATAGTAGAGTAATAGTGGTAAGATAGTGCATCCTGTCTGAGCTACATATTTATTCATCAGACAGGCAAACTGATCTACTCTGACTGGCAATGTTTCTTTATGTTCTGCCCAATAAATAGTTATATCAACCTAGAAAAATTACAATTAATATTCCCAGAGGTACCTTACAGTTGACCAAAGTTAAGTAAATTGAAAAAGGATTAACTGTATTTAACTTGTTAAATTACTTGATGTATGAGAGTTGTCTGAGTGGGTTTGAACACCTAATAATTAGACTATTTGGAGTTTATATTTTGTAAGGATGCTACTGGTGACTATTTGCAAACTTCAGCAAAAAGAATTTGGCCAGGTGTGCCTTGTCAAATTTCACTGCTGACAGTTTTTATGCTGTTAATTAATAACTGGTCATACAGGAGTTAACTACACACTAAAACCTAGAAGTACATACTATTCTCCAAGAGAGACAGAGAGAAATAACGAGGGAAAGAAGAGCATGAATCCATCATCAAGTGCTGAATATACGCTCAAAGTATGTAAATATGTCTGGAATAATTGATTATACAGATGTCATTTCTGACTCCGCACCCCCTTGACCAGCATCTGGTCAGAAAGTACTGGCTGAACATAGTTTTCTCCCTTAAGTATTTAATGAATGTATTTATTTACATGGAGATATACTAACACCAGGATCACACTACAGTGAGGAAAAGCACATATACCTTTGACTTGCCTTAGAGTACTGCTTGTCAGTGAAATGAGTTTTAGGTGAAATGAACTTTCAATGAAATTAACTTTAGGTGATTTGGTCTCAGTGAAATGAGTATCAGTGAAATGGTCCTTCAGATTTTTTGGGAGGTCCTAGAATAAATTTTAACCAATGTGAGGTTTAACCATATATGATATCCAACACACAGTGAATGGCATTGTTAGACACAAGAGTCACAGTGCACAACATCACATAGATACTTAGGTTCATAGGTTCATAGGTTGGTACTAGGCTATCAGCCCTGGGGCCTATACAAGCCTAGCCATAACAATTCCCTGGCTATTTCTTCCCACATTATTTACTTTCCTGGACCCCTGTCTAGCAGGGTGAATGAGGTGATCCCTGGGGTGAATTTCCTTTCTCCCATCCAATTGTCAAGGTTCCTCTTGAAGAGGTCCAAAGAGGCACTCTGCTTGACATGTATGGGCAATCTATTCCAGATTCTGGGGAGTCTCTGGGTCAGGAACCTATCCCTCCAGCATGTTTTGTTTATTGTGATGACAAGGTTTAGATCCCTGGAGCGTGTAGCTCTGAGGGATTGGGATTTCTTTAAGTGTAGCATGTCCAACAGCTCTGGGTTTGACATGGCCTTGTATGTTAAGCAGAGATCCCCTCTGAGTAGACGATATGCGACAGAGTATAGCTGGAGTTTTTTAAGGCGGTCAGCGTAGGGCATCTTCTTTAGGCCTGTGATTCTTTTAGTGAGGTATTTCTGAGGCCTTTCCAGTTGTTGCAGATGTCTTGAGAGGTACATACCAAATGGGGCGTTGTATTCTATGATGGGTCTAATGAGGGATGAGTACAGTGGGACAATGACCTCCTTTTTTCTGGATGAAAAGCCCTTCGTGATGAGGTGTGCCACATAGAAGGATTTCCTGACTGTTGTGGTGATGTGGTTATCGAAGGTGAGACCACTATCCACCTGTGTCCCTAAGTCTCTTATCACACTTTCTGTGTTTAGTGTACTGCCACCTATATGGTAATTCATGGATACATGTTTTTTTCCCAAAGGGGATAACAATACATTTCTTGGCATTGAGCTTGAGCCCATGGCTCTGGCACCAAGTATCTGTTTCTGTAAGGCCCTTTTGTAGAGTATCCACATCATTTGGGGATTCAGTAATGGCTCCCAGTTTGCAGTCATCTGCAAACTTTGTTAGCCAGAGTCCATTAGTGTTGACCTGTACTTCAGAGAAGTAGATGCCAAACAAGAGCGGCCCCAGGACTGAACCCTGAGGTACTCCACTTGTCACTTGTCTGGAGCTGGATTTGGAGTCGGCTACTTTTACAGTGTGGGTTCTATCAGTAAGCCATTTAGCAACCCATTGGGTGACATAGGGATTAATGCCCAACTTAGTAAGTTTATCTATGATTCCAGAGTGGGGGATGGTGTCAAAGGCCTTGGCAAGGTCTAGATAGGCTGTGTGGACCACCTTACCCTTGTCCATGGCTCTGGAGACTGATTCAAAGAAGTCAATCAGGTTCAGGAGACAAGATCGGCCCTTCACAAACCCAGACTGGGTGGGGTCCAGTGTTTGAAGGTTGCCAATGTCTTTGTTTATAAGTTCCATGATAATACGCTCCATGGCCTTGCAGATAAGGCTTGTCAGACTGATGGGACGGTAGTTTCCGGGATCCAAGGCAGATCCCCCCTTGTGGTTTGGGATAACTGTAGCTCTGCGCCACTCAGTGGGCACGAAACATGAGGTGAGGCTATGATTAAACGTGACACTTAGGTGAGGTGCCAGTTCATATTGTAGTTCATGTAGTACACAGCCCGGGATGTCATCTGGTCCCATGGATGCTGTATTCTTGGCTTTAGAGAGTGCGTTTTGTACCTGTGTGGCCGTTATTACTGGAATTTGGCAATCTTCCGGTATTGAGATGGGCCATTTAGGGGGTGAGAGGGGGGTGAAGTTGGCACTGAATCGATCTGCCAGGATATTGGCAATATCCTTCGGATCAGTATATTTAATGCCATTCTGTTTTAGCTCAGAGCAGATCTGAGCATTGCCATTTAGATTCTTGACACAGTTATAGAATGCTTTGTGGTTGTCTTTGGAATCTTTGGCAATTTTATTTTCGTAACTAGCTTTGGAGGATTTTATGAGGCATCTCAGTTTCTTACTGAGGCTAGTAAGGGAGTTTTTTGCATCCTGGGATTTTCCTCTTTTCTGGGGTTGTAGATATCAATTCAGGAAATAGCCAACATGGGACCATGAAACAGGACATGTCTTATGAGAAGTTAATGCATACATGTTTACTCCGCAGGATATGATAAATATATTTTGCATCTATAGCACACAACAATGCACCAGGCTTTGACAGAAGACTGATATAATATAATACATAGAAACAATAGGTATCACTGAGAGGGTGTTTTTCTTTCCAGAAGAGGCATATCAGGTAGCTAAATATTTCAATTAAAAACTTACCCTTTGATATAGACAAAAGGGGTCTATATTATAACATCGAAGTCTTAAAACTTCGAATGTTATAATATCAAACCCTATGCACCAAACGTTGAAAATAGCGAAGCTGCAGAATATCGAAGACTTTCCTAGGGAAAGTATTTGGTGGGCCATTTCTGCAGCTTCACTATTAACTCGACTGTGGAGCGGAGGTTACAGACTGGGTTAAGGTAAGTGTGTGAACGAAGGTGAGTTTGCAATAGGGACCATAGGGTTAGGGAGCAGGTAAGTTGAGTGTGTGATAGGGACTTTAGGGTTAGGGAGCGGGTAAGGTGGGTGTGCGAAAGTTAGGGACCTTAGGATTAGGGAGCTGGTAAGGTGAGTGTGCGGTAGTTACGGACCTTAGGGTTAGGGTTGGGCTAAGGTAAGTGGATAGTTAGTAGTGTATGTATGGTTTAGTGTAGGGTTTTGTGAAGTGTATGTGTGTGGATTATTTATTTTGGTGTGCTTGTGTTGTGTGTATGTTTGTCAGAACAGTGAAATTTTTCCCTGGGAAAAAATTAGCTATTCTGAGTGTTCGATGTTATGGTCTTTCGTACAAAATGGTTTGATGTTATAACATTCGAAGTTTTAAGACTTTGATTTTATAATATAGACCCGACAAAAGCAACCAACCATTTATTGCAAGCAGCATACTCTACAACACGATATTGTATAGGCAAGCAGCTGTAACATACTAGTGTGGTGATATCTAGACTACAAGAGTGAAACATGGAGCAGATTGCATGTAAGATGTCAAAGGTGAGTCATTAATATTATATGCTAGAGCAGCAGAAGATAATTGTGCCAAGATATACTCTATTGAGTGGAAAAGACAAATAGATTGTGCCTACATCATAGGTATGGATAGATGGATAAATGAGTGGATAGATAGATAGATAGATAGATAGATAGATAGATAGATAGATAGATAGATAGATAGATAGATAAATAGATAGATAGATAGATAGATAGATAGATAGATAGATAGATAGATAGATAGATAGATAGATAGATAGATAGATAGATGGATGGATGGATGGATGGATGGATGGATAGATAGATAGATAGATAGATAGATAGATAGATAGATAGATAGATAGATAGATAGATAGATACCATGCAGCCACCTGTGAACCATGATGTGTACGTTACTGACACATGTTGGAAACTGCAACCTATGATGCCTATTGTGATCAGACTGCCCTGCTGAATACATCAGCTCAATATTACCCATCAGCTAAGATGTGTACTATTATCATATAAGTCACTTGCATCATTAATGTTAAGAGTGTTAATGTGCATGCTCATTCTAGGTACCAATATCAGAATCTCTCATGTTCTATATGTGTTTCTACCCTGCAGGCGATGATTCTATCAATGCTGTGATCACCAGAAGGTCTTAGTTATTTTATTCATTAGTACATCATGTAGGATGACATATCTGATGTATGTGTTGTCACGCTCATGTTTCATGCATACCATCTTGTCTGTCAGGCTTGTGATCAGTAATTCACCCTCAACAGCATACTTAACTAAAGAAAAACAGAGGTGTGTGTTGAAATGTCAGAAATGGGAAAACCCCCTGACTCATAAATGAGGATCCAGAAAATATATATATATATATATATATATATATATATATATATATATATATATATATATATATATATATATATATATATATATATATATATATATACATATATACATATATGTGTGTGTGTGTGTGTGTGTGTGTGTGTGCGCGTGCGTCTGTGTGTGTATATATATATATATATATATATATATATATATATATATATATATATATATATATATATATATATAAATATATATATATATATATGTGTGTCTGTGTGTGAACCATCAGGGCTCAGCATGTCTACTCAGGCCAATGCATGGTGTTGTCACACACATATTAAGGGTTCATTGTAAACTGTGTATTTTTTAGTTGAGTTGTCACAAAGATATAATATGTGGAAACTGCATAACACCTGCATTTTTTTACTAGCTGGATTAAAGGTGTGAAATGTAGAAAGCTAAATAAGATCTGTGTGGTAGACAGGGACTCATGGATTTAACTTCCACATCACTACCATAAATATTTGCTTGATATGGAATTAAAAATATTATTATTTTTATTTTTTATTTTTATTTTTATTTAAATTTGTTGACCGGGAGTGTCCGACTGGATGTAGGTCCATTTTCAGCAGAGGCCCGGGGAGAAAAGCTCCACAGTAAAATAAACAGACAGTAGTTACATTGGATTACATAGCAATTAACAATTTAACATAGCAATTACTTACAACATATTTACAGATGAAGAACATAGTACATCAGTAGACAACTAGAATCTTTATCTGTGAAGTACATAACAGACATTAACAAATGTTACAATGAGAAGTTCCTGCTGTATAAGTACTAGGCTTATGAGCATCTGAGTTTGCTATAATCAAGGTAGTTAGTGGAGTGGAAAGAAAGGTAGTGGTTGGATGGGGTGGATGATATTAGAGTGGGAGTTGCAAGAGCATAGCCAGCATGTTTTTAGGTGCGCTTTTCGAAAAGTTTTGAAGTGGGTGCATGATGGTACAGAGGTAATTGTGGGTGGGAGTGAGTTCCATAATTTGGCAATGGCGCAAGAGAATAGTGCTTCACCAGCAGAGTTATTGGCTTTAGTGATCTGCAAGTGATTTTTGTTGCTGGATCTTAGTGGTCTGGTGGTGCGATAGGGTTGGAGTAGATTCTGGAGGGATGGGACATTTAGTGGATGGTTTTTATGCTGAAGGTTAGTGTTAGTAAAGGAGAGTAAGGCAGTGGTGGTGCTATGGTTTGGATGGAAACCATGCTGAGTACTGGAAAGGAGGTTGTTAGTAAGGAGGTAGTCTGAGACCTGAGAGTGTATACATCTCTCTAGTATTTTGGAGAGTGGAGAGAGAATAGCTATGGGGCAGTAATTGGTTAGTTCTGCGGAGGGTCCGCCTTTGTGGAGGGGAATTATATGTGATACTTTCCACAGTGTGGGAATGTAACTTTCTGACAGAGATCGGTTAATCAAGATGGATACTGGTTAGGCCAGAGCATCAGCTGCGATTTGTAGGTATTCACTTGGGAGGTTGTCTGCTGCTAATTTGGTGGGTTTAAGTTTAGTTAAGAGTTTTTTATGTTGGCGGTAGGTACAGGAGAAAAAGAGAAGGCAGTGGGGAGATTACTAGTTGAAGGTGTGGATTGGAGGAGGGTTGTGTTGTTTAGCTAGTGATAGTATGGTTTGGGTGAAGTGTGTGTTGAATGAGGTAGCAATATTTTTTGAGGAGTGAGGGATGTTAGGAGGAGGGGTACTGACATTACCTGGGTGGAGGATGGAGTTTATGGAGGACCAGAATTGTTTGAGGCTGTGTTGTGAGGAGTCTAGGGCAGACTGGTAGTATTGGAATTTGTCCTGTTTTATTAGCTTTTTGACTCTATTGCGTAGTTCTAGGAATTTCTGTCTAGCTGAGGGGGTTTTGGTTTTGCGCCAGTGCTCCCAGGCTTTATCCTTGTTTTTCATTTCTGACTTAGTGGTTTTCTGTAGCCATGGGGAGGGTTGTGCTTTGGTTCTGGAAAATCTTATGGAGGCATGGTAATTAAGGATGTTCAGGAAGGTAGTATTAAAAAATTCAACTGCGTCATCTAGACTGAGGTACTTTAGAGGATGCCAGTTACATTCTTTGAGGGATGAGATGAATGTGAGTGGGTTAAAGTTTATTTTTTTACGTATTTGACGGTATATGACAGGTTTAGCTTGGTATAGGTATTTTTTGAGTAGGAATGTTGGGGAGTGATCACTGAGGCTATCTGATAAGCAGCCTGTTATATATGACTGGGGGCTTTTACTGACTAGTATCCAATCCAGGTTAGTGTGCTTGCTGGAGTTTTTATTTATCCTGGTTGGTGACTGGACTAGTTGGGTGAAGCCATGAAGGTGTACATGATGGGTTGGATTGTTGCCAGAACAGGATTGCCAGTCAATACTGAAATCACCTAAGATGATAGTTTCTTGGGGGAGATGGTGGGTAGACCAGCTGAGGAGGTTTTCTAGTATAACGATGTTTTGGCCAGGTGGGAAGTAGCATCCAATTATGTTGATGGTTTTGTTTTGGTTAATTTTGAGGTTGGTATATATTATTTCTTCATTGCCTATTTGTGGAGCTGATGATTTTAAGATCTGGATGTTTAGATGCTGTTTAAATATTATAGCTACACCACCTCCTTTTTTGTTTAGCCGGTCTACTCTTAGTATGCCGTAACCTGTAGGGAGTATTTGCTCACTGGTAATGTGAGGTTTTAGTCAGGTTTCTGTCAGGATGACTATATCTGGGGAGTACAAGTCTATGGTGGCATGGAGTTCATGGACTTTGTTGGATAAACTTCTAATATTTAGGCTTAGTAGAAGGAAGTCACTTGGCTTTCTATTGGCTGTAATATGGGAGAAGTTGTGGTTTCTAGTCTAATTATGAGGATTGGGGTTGGAGATGGTAGGGCCAGGGCTGGGGTGGATGTCTCCACTTAGGGCTAGTTTTGATATGCATGAGATTATTAGTTTTCTCAGTTTTTGAATGTGTTTGTTTATAAGGGAAACTTTATGATTGTGCTCTGTGGGTAATAGGTATGGTGGGAGGGTTACTATGTTAAGTTGTAGGGATGCTTTATGTTTGAGTAATATAGTTGGTAGAATATGTGAGTGGTGCATAGGGATGGTTCTTGAGCTGGTGGGAGCTGAGTGTGGGTGAGATATGAGTGTGAGTAGTAGTACAGTGGTAGTGGTTGAGTGGGGGAATGATGGAGCTTTGGTAGGATGTAAGATATGCAAGGAGAGTGCATGCAGTGAGCATAGGAAAGGTATGCTTGTACATGTTAGTTGAGGAGGTGTGATAGTAGTGGGAAGATGGAGGAGGTAGTGTTGGGCTAGCGATGTGGTTGGCTATTGGAAAGATGGGAGGGGTTTGAGTGCAATAAAGGTGGGACCACTGGGGGCGGTAGGGAATAGGGGGTAGGGTGGGGAGTGAAGCACTTATCATAACTCCCATATTTATTTATTTATTTATTTATTATTTATTTATTTTATTTATTAAATATGGAGGATTGAATCTTAACCCTGGTACCAGATACTTTGAATATTTACAAATTTATTTTTAAGGCTGTACAGTTACAGAAGAATTTTTATAATTCAGCTTAGCTTATATTTTGTGTATTGTTATTGGAAGAATAGCAACATTTTCCAGCCTTTTACATTTCTCTTCACTCTTTCCTATTTTCTGGACTCAAATGAGTTTTGTCGGTAGCATAGCTAGGGCAGGGCAAGATGGGTAAATGACCCTAATGCAAAGTTTGGGGGGGGCACAATCAGCTGATCTGGATTTCTCTTTAATGCAATACCAGCTTTTAAAAGCTGATATTTCATTTGCAGTTAAATCTGAGGGCTGTAGCAGTCTATGTAAAGTCTAAACTGTAGCAACTGCAATGTAGCAAAAAGTTTGCTACAGTTTAAAAGTAAAAGAAAAAAAATGAAATTCTCTTTTTTAACTAAAACTTGAACACTGTAGTACACCGTGCAGGTAGTGTATAAAGTATAGCAAATGAATGCCACATTTGTAGCAAGTAGTTTGCTACAGCTTAAAAGAAGATTTTTTAAACTAAAGATGAGCAATGTAGCACTCTGTACAAGCAGGGTATAAACTGTAGCAACTGTTTGCTACTGTTGTAGTACTCATTTTGATACAGTTTAAAAGAAGAAATGATGTAGGGAAGGAGGGTTGGAGCTGAGCAAAAAACAGGACCTGAATGGCTGGGGCAGAATAGAGGGGGGCATGTCTTATATCTGCCCATCTGGTTAGTGAGTCAGTATTAGAAAATGCCATTTTTTTTTCTTTTGATCTTCATTGGAAGAACTTGGGGTGTGTGGATGTGACTGTAAAAAAAAAACAATCACTACAGTAAAGTGTTTTTTTTTTTCTATTCAGTGGAAGAATTGGGGGTGTATGCAGCCTGGATCAAACTGTAATAATCCATAGCTAATCATTGATTACAGTGAAGTTTTTTTTTTTAAGCCAGCTGCACTTCTGAGTTTTGTTGGGAAACCTTCACAAAATCAAGTTAGAGGTAGAAGATGCATCTTGTCACATTCACGTTTGTTGTTATGAAAGACCCTAGGAGGTGTTTTCCTCTCCTGCGGCTGAACAACAGCTGCCTCCAGCTCCTCTCATCTTTCAGATGGGTATATCCTGGCTCAAACTCCTATCTTATTAGCATTCTGACTCTCTTCACAAGTTTTTCAGTGTCCTTCCATGTCTTTTGTAATGCTTGGCCAATAAAAGTTTTGTAAAGGCACCTTTTTGCATGCTTTGTATTCATTATGCCTGAAAAAAGAATATAATAAGCTACATCTGGAAGTGCCTGGTATTAGGGCATTAGGTCTAGTGACTGCTGCATTGTGTCTGCCTCTCCCCCTTCCTTAGAAGTCCATAATCTATAAAGTCGTCACTATTTTGTATATGAACCCCCTCTGGTATTGAAGGCTAAGAACTCCCTTGATGAACTCTCTCAGTTTATGTAAACTTGAGTCAGAGAGCTGTGGTTCCCTTAGCTGTCTCTTTGTGCCCCTCTCCAATTCTCCTTTTAATGGAAGTCCAGTTCTTTTTTATTACTAAGGTTTAGATTTGTACTTCTATCAATCATTTCTTCCCTTGGAGAAGCGCCTTCCAGATGAAGTCCAGTATCATCTGAAAGCTGTTGCTCTGGTTTAGGCTTTGGCAAATTTGGACACCCATGTACCTACCACATAGGTGAAATGCCTTTGAAAATTGCTAAAAAGGAAAACTAATTCTGAGGTAAACATGAGTACTAAGCATACAACTAAGTTAAGAATAGTTTTATCCAAGCACAATATAAATAAGAATTAGTTGTTTCCTCAAAATTATTTCCACAGGCTCATTTCTTCTTGAGCCATGAAAATATATACTCTCTACAGAGAAAACATCCAAGTAGGCCAGTTGACATCAACAGTAGATGGAAGGAGTGCTTCAAGAAGTTTATTAATGAAGAAGAAGAAAAAAAAAACAGGAGCTGCACTACCAGATCCACTGAAGGAAAACCCACAGAGGAAGTATAATGGCCACCAAGGAAAATTAAGTCTGGGAGAGTGGCAGGCTGAGACATGCTCGCAGCATGTATGATCAAGATGTTGGGTGGACTGGAGAAGAATGACATCTGAGGGTACTTAACACAGTGTGCAGAGTGAGATGTATCGAAGGTGACTACAGAATACACAATCTAGTGTCAGTATACGAAAGTAAAGTGTAATATTTACAAATGTAGTCAGTACAGAGGTATCAAACTCCTGTCACACTACCATGAAGATGCTAAAGAGGGTGCCTGATAAATGAGAATATGGAGTAGTACAAAGTAAGATAGGTTGTAAGCAGCTCAGAATCAGATGAGAATGCACTGACACAGTGGACAAGAAGTTGAAGATGAGGAAAGAGTCCACCTGAACAATTTTAGACTTGAACAAAGTATATTACAAGCTCCCAAAAAAGCTGATTTTGGAATTCTTATGACAGTTCAAAGTCCTGAAAGCATTGGTAGAATGTATGGACTATCTGCAATGACTCATAGACACAGATATGAACAGTGTTCTGACTCTCAGAGGGGTTTCCAGTGGGAGCTGGTAGGCATCTAAGTACAGCTTTAAATCCACTTCTATTCATACCAGTGATGGCCCACATCAGCAAACAGGTCAGAGGGGACAGCTGAACAAAACTACTACAAGCAGATGTGACACTACAAGCAAACTCTAAATAGGAATTTCACCAAATTATAAGGGACTAGAATGCTAATCTGAAGGTATATGGGGTGAAACTGAGTACAGCCAAGACAGTGGTCATAAATCCAACGTGGGAAATCAGAAGAAGCTGAAAACTGAGGTATCATTTCATTCCCATGTCAGAATAGCCAGGATGAATGGATTGCAGCATACATTAAAAACTGGTTTAGTTTAAGTATCTGCAGAGAAAGCTAGCTAGCTTACACAGTAACAGGAATTCTTCCTTGTCTAAAAAACTGTTGTTTCCTTAAGGAGTCTGTGTAGATTCAACAAGAACAAGCAATTACATAATGGAGTAATACTGCCATTAAGAGACAGGGGGCACATCAGTGGCAAAAATATTGACATATACTCATGCACACAAACCCAAAAGATATTTGCTAATGTGACAACTGAGGCTGCATTGTTAGTTAAATGGCAACACAGCAAAATTATTAGCTCAGTTTATTATCATTTGTTTTAAAACAAGGAAGTATTTCACATACTGATTAGGTCTAAATAGCAGTGGTATATCCAGAAGAGAACTCCAATGTAAATAACATGCAGCAGTATTGCACATATTCAGCCACAGCAAAACAATACATATTCAAACACAAAGAAACATTTCATCAATTAAAATCCAATACATGCACATATAGTGCTTGAATGCAATAGTGCTGTGCTTACCATTTCTATAGTTGTGCAGACGACAGCCTTGTTCAGCAGATGATGTAATGTGTAATGCATGGTTTGTTCTCTTTTCTGTTAATGTATGTGTACCTGGGTCTTGAGCTACAAACTAATAAAGGTGCTTTAAAAAAGGCATTAGAAACATAATGTCAAGTTAACAAATAGTGGAGGTAGAGGAAGAATAGGTTCACAGGTTTGTGTCAGAAGACAATGACTAGTATCAGAATGCAGATCTGTAAGGATCTGGGATTTCTCTGTTGTATCTGCAATCTATTGTACAGCTGATCAAGGAGGGACGCAAGTGTTACAGTAAGAATTAATCTATCATGCTTGCTATACTGTAATAACTGACAGAGGTAACTCTGCATAAGAAGGACAGGCCTGTTGATCTGTACTACCCAGACCATGAGATCAAAGGTTTATAGGTTCATGAGTTGTTACTAGGCTAATGACCACTAGGGCCCTTACAAGCCTAGCTGTGCAATTCAAATGTTTGGGTCCCAGGTGTCATATGGGGGAGGCATGTTAGTAGGCAGGTAGCTAAGGATTTATAGAGGGGATGTCAGTTAGGATAATGCTTTTCTTATTGACAGTCTCTATCCATAAGGGATATGGAAGCTACACTGGGGGTTGTTGTTGTGTCTTTCGGCTTTTCTCGGTTAGGGGTCGCCACAGCGGAACTCTGGTCTGCTAATGATTGCCAGTATATTTTTACGTGCCAAGTTGCCAGCCCTGGTGCACAACCTTCAACAAAGGTATGCCCATTCACACATGTCTCCACACAGAAGATGCTCTAGCTGAGAATCGAACAGGACAATGTCTTACTTTGAGGCGACAACGCTACCGCAGCACCGAAGCTACACCGGGGGTAAATTTATGATTTACCATCCAGCTGTCAAGGTTTTGTTTGAATTGGTCCAGGGATGAACTATGTTTTACATGGATGGGAATCCTGTTCCATAGCACAGGCATCCTTTGGTGTGCCTATCTGTCTCTCCAGCATGTTCTGTTTATGTCACAACCGAAGTTTAGATACCTGGATCTAGTGTTTCTGGTGCTGTTTGATTTGCACATGTCCAACAGATCCATCAGTGCTGGGTCAGTGGAAGCCATGAAAACCAAGCAAAGATCCTCTCTCAGCAGCCTGTAGGAGACTGAATACAAAGACATTTAGGCAATCAGTTTAGGACAGGATATTCATGCCCTGAATTCTTCTGGTGAGAAACCTTTGTGGGCATTCCAGCTGTTGAAAGTGTCTAGTTAGATAAATGCTAAAGGGGGCATGTATTCAATGATAGATCTGATAAGGGCTGAGTAGAGTGGTACTATAACTTCCTTGGACCTGGATGCCATACCCTTATATATACATTGGGTGACATAGAATGATTTTCTTTTTATCGTAGCTACATGTTGGTCAAATGTCGACTTTTAGGGGTGTTTTATTTATGGAGTAATTAACTTGCATTGACAGTTTCTCAAAGACATCATAATGTTTTCTTTTGGCATTGAGTTTTAGACTATGGCTTTGGCACAAGTCATTTATCTGTGTTACACCCACTTGCAAGATGTTTGTGTCTTGGGAGAATCTATAACAGTTCCCAATTTACAGTCATCTGAGAACTTAGTGAGCCAGAGGCCTTTAATGTTAGCCTTGACTTCAAAGAAGTAGATGCCAAACAGGAGCAAGCCCAGCACAGAGCCCAGGGTGCTCCACTGGTGACTGGTCTCTTGGTGGAAGTTGGCTCATTGATCCTGACTTCCTGGGTACTGTCTGTGGGCCAGCTGGGAATCCAGTGAGTCATGTAATGAGTTATGCCTAGCTCAGAGAGCTTGCCAGCAATACCTGAGTGGAGTATTGTCTTATCCAGGTCAAGATATGCAATATGCATTGTTTTACCCTGATTCATTGCTTTGCTGACTCTCTCAAAGAAGTCTAACAAGTTAACACACATGAACTTCCCTTAACAAAACCAAATTAGAATAGTTCTAGTGTCTGTTGGTTGACAATGTCCCTGTTTATTATTTTTATGATAATTAATTTCATGACTTTGCATATTAGGCTTGTTAAACTGATGGGCCTGTAGTTCCCTGGGCCGGTTGATGGCCCACATTTGTGGAGAGGAATGACAATTGCCTTCCTCTGTTCACTTGGAATGTAGCCTGTTTCAAGTCTGTAGGTGAAGAATGAATCAAGTGGTCTTGATAGGTCATGTTTAGACTGCTCAGGAGGCAAAAGGGATGTTGTTGAGACCCACGGAGGTGGAGTTCTTGGCTTTAATGAGTGCTGCCAGCAGTGCTAATAGTTGGGGGAAATACGTTGCAGATGATTTCACCTCATGGAGCTGGAGGCAGTGAGGGTGAAGTCTGAGCTGAATGTATCCACCAGTAGGTTTGCTATGTCAAAAAAACAGCACAAACTTGGATAAAGGCTGGTCTCGCACAAGCCAAAAAATAGAAAAAAGAAAAAAAAAAAAACAACCAACACAGCTAAAGCAGATAAAACTTTAACTGGAATGCATTTTGGAGCAACTGTACTATATACAGAAGTGTTATGCTTCTAATGCTCTAGTGAAGCATATTGCATGTTTTGGCACACATGCATTTCAGTTTATGGCCTTACAATTAATTGCCAAATATATGAGAGGGGTGATGTTATTAAGAGAACTGAGGTCGCTGAGATGAAATGGATAATTAATCTTCAGGGAAATAAGATGTTTGGTCTTAATGAGGCTGTACCTTTAAGGCTTTAAAATCATGTGTTATGTTTTATTGATTGGTTGGTACTGTTATGTATATACACACATAAACACACACACACACACACACACACACACACATACATATATATATATATGTGTGTGTATATATATATACATATATATATATATATATATATATATATATATATATATATATATACATATACATATACAAATATATATATATATATATATATATATATATATATATATATATATATATATATATATAATGTTTGTTTTGATTTTATGGTCTGATGAAGTGCCAGAGGGTATAAAAGCACTCACTTTTAGCTGTGTTGTTGTTTTTTTTCCCCTAGGTTTGCTATATCACCCTGATCAGTGTAGGTGGTACTATTCACCACCAGTTCAGCACACTGTTGTGTGTTACCCCTAAGGTTTGGGACGTAGCTGAAGAAAGTCCTGTGGTTGTCCTTAACCTGCTTGGCTATTCTGACCTTATATTTCGAGTTGTTGGATTTTCTTGTTTAGTTGTATAAGAGAGCACTTGTCTTTAAGGGATTTACTTTTCCTGATTTTTGGCCATAAATTTTCTTCCTGCTTTGTATACCTTGCTTAGGTGAGGATTCTACCAGTGGGGTTTGTTTTTACTGTTTGTTTTGGATTTTCTCTGGTGGGTATGGAAGCGTCTATGCAGTCATTCACGTTTGTATAGTGACTCTGTGAATAATTCTGCATAGGTAGCTGTGGACTTGGGGATGGGGGTATTCTTGAATTTTGATAAATTGTCACTTAATAGGATGTAGTTTGCCTTTAAATAGTTCCTAACTGTTATTGGTTTGGCTGGATTTTCTGGGTTGATTTTTACTTCAAATGAGACAGCTTTGTGATCTGACCTCACTAGTGAGAAAGTGACACAGTGGTGCGTAACACTTTCCAATGTTGGTGAGTACTAGATTCAATATGTTTGATCCTCTGGTAGGAGAGTGCACTATCTGTTCCAGGGTGTTTATGTTAATGAAGTCCAGGAAACATTGTGCCTGTGAGTTTGAAGCAGTGTTATCAACAACAAGAAGTGGGCTCTGCAGCAAGATACAAAGGACTTGATTTTTAACATCTCTACGACTGTTTTAAGTCCTGAACAGATTAAGGCATTGAACTATGGACTTAATTTTGTACTGGCTGGACACTCGTTTTTGACAGATGTCCTTACTGATCTAAGACTTTTTGTGTGGAATATTTCAATAAAGTTAGAGTACGGTAACAGTCAGTATGTTGGTGCTACTTTTATGAAACCTAGTTTATACACTCCGGCGAATACTCCTTTGGTTGAAACTTTTTATAAGTTATGTGAAGAGGATGTATATAATTATTTTAGTAACAGACATGGTAGTAGCTTCAAGAATATGAGTCGTGGTGAGCTTTCTGTCTTAGCGGAATTAGCTAGACGTGATGACATATGCTTTCGACCTGCTGATAAAGGGCGGTGGGATAGTAGTGATGGACTCTGTACATTATTTGAATGCTATGAATATGATGTTGAGTGAAGAAAATACTTATGTTGCAGTAACCAGGCTTGAAGCACTTAAGATGGTTGATAAGATACATGTGTATGTTGAAGAGCTACTAATGGAAGGTGTGTTAGATAGATCATTGTACAACTATTTCCTAGCTGAAAATGCAGTTTTACCTCAGATCTATAGGTTACCCAAGGTACATAAAAACCCTGTAGATCCACCTCTGCAGCCAGTAGTGTCTGGAAAGGGATGGGCTACAGAGCCCATATTGATCTATATTGAGGAACAGCTTCGCCCTGTTATCGATAAAGTTGGTAATATACTGAAAGATACCGAGGACTTTGGAATGAATGGTCCAGCACAGGTTTCAGGGAAGATGCTATTTTAGTGACGCTAGATGTTAGCTCACTCTTTAGATATATCCCCAATGTCGTAGGAGTTGATTATGTCAGAACATTTCTTAGCCAGAATTCTGGATACACAAATGAGAGGATCTATTTGGTATGTAGTCTTTTGGAGATTGTTCTGGAACACAATGCTTTTATCTTTATAGATAAGTTTTCTTCTTTAGAGCACTGTAACTTAATAGGATGTAGTTTGCCTTTAAATAGTTACTAACTGTTATTGGTTTGGCTGGATTTTCTGGGTTGATTTTTACTTCAAATGAGCCAGCTTTGTGATCTGACCTCACTAGTGAGGAAGTGACACAGGGGTGTGTAACACTTTCCCATGTTGGTGAGTACTAGATTCAATATGTTTGATCCTCTGGTTGGAGAGTGCACTATCTGTTCCAGGGTGTGTGTGTTAAAGAAGTCCAGGAAGCACTGTGCCTCTGAGTTTGACGCAGTGTTATGTTTCCCAGTTTATAGAAAGATAGTTAAAGTCACCCATGAATAGGGTATTTGGCTGAATGGTGAGCACCACTAGTAGGTATAGGTAAGAGTTATGAGAATCTAGGAGCATAGATGGTGACCTGTAGCTATCTATGATATGGTGAGAGACCTTACCTATGGTGACTTGTACATGGATGAACTATGCTACTATCCAGTTTATCCAACCCGGAGATATGTTTGCTGCTAACAGCTTGCCTTCTAACAGCCAGGCAGGAACAAAACCACTGAGGCCATAAGCTATAACCACACTATAATAAATGGATGTTTCATTGTATAACAAGTGATAATACAAAGAAAAGCCATCTCAGTAGGAATAACAAAGATACGTAGATGATTTTATTTATTTTTCAATTTCATTTCCACTTAGATATAGCCAGGCTAAAAAGGATATAGCAGGAGCTTAAAATGTTTGTTTATTCACAGAGTCTGTGAGGAAAATTGGACAGATTACACAGAAATAACAGACCCTGATTCTACAGAAAAGTACTTGAGAATTAGCAAGGAAGGATAGAACGGTCAGCAGTTTCAGGGAACATTATTGCTGATGATTCTCTGAAAAGGCTACTGTTTTGTTCTATTCAAAGTGGAAGTCCTTAACAGGTGCACATTAGAATGTTTTGCTTTTACAGAGTCTGAAGGGAATGCTAAAATAGTCAGCAGATGCAAGGAACATTTCCTCTGAGGATTGTCAACATAGATCCTTGCTTTGCTTAAAGTGGGAGACCTTAATAGTTGTGACACAGGGAAGGATATAGGTAGAGGAAAAGAATCCTAACATTAGTTTGTAGATGAGGAAAAAAGTAATTGCTTATGGTATATCTGTCTATTTAGGCAGTAACAGGTAATACTCCAAGCAGTTCAGGTTTAATGATTCCGTGTAGCATATTCTTTAAGATCTTATTAAACTTCTGTTAATTCATAAGTTTGTGGATGATAAGGATACTCCTTAATCATGTCAAGACCAAGTATCTGATTCTGTACTTCTAAAATGTGGATAATTATACTGGAAAATTGTTTAATTTATTATTGATTTGCAATATCAACTTTGCTGAATATATTACATAATTTAAAAGCAACATACTTCCCACTCCCTGGTTTGATGTGATTGTTTCAAT
Organism: Protopterus annectens; assembly: GCF_019279795.1. NCBI lineage: Eukaryota > Metazoa > Chordata > Ceratodontiformes > Protopteridae > Protopterus > Protopterus annectens. Next base: position 1,044,920,646 of record NC_056735.1, read on the forward strand.
ATATTTGGAAGTAGATGCACTGATGGTTGAAATATGATATTTATGAGTTATGAATAAAGGCCCTAGCATATCTTTCCCCACCTAATAAAAAAAGTGCTGTGTCATATTTCATCAATTCTAATGAAGTCTTAGAAAAATTGTAAAACATTTAGTGACAAGTGACACAATGCTTTGAAAACTGATGATTATAGGTCAAATAAAATAGGGAAAAAAAAGAAAACGGGTTAACAATCTTGAAGCTACATGGCCAAACAAAGTTGCAAAATAATTTTATATAAGTTCTTTACTGTTTCTCATTGCCTTATAGATAATGAGCATGTCTTTTGTGTTACACATTTTCAAGCAATTTTTATGGTACTACAAAAAATTTAGATGTCTCTTCTATTATTACAGTTTTATACAAAATATATACAAACATGACTTTATTTGTATGTCGTTAGGAAAAAAAGGTAATATCATCCATCCATGACCACGATCCATGGCTCTAGATGATTGTCACTGGTGAAGTGACACCCTGACCCCATGTGCAAAAAATAGGAAAATGGGGTTGTGGATGGATGGATAAATATTATTGATATTTAATAAACAATTTTATGGCCTCTTTCTTATCCCCATTATGACTATCAAACCCTTCCTTTCTCCATCAACTTACAAATAACAAATCAGGGGCAGACTAGCTAGCTAGCGGTCTAGCTTTATTGCTATAATACTTGTGGCCCGTCTTGACATAGTAGTAGTCGTCAGATCCTTCCAGCAGAACTACAAAAAGGATGAAGTATTGAAAAGTTTCTCATAGTCAGCAGAAATGAGTGCAAAAGTTCAGTTCAAAATGTAATTTAAAGGATATTGTTTGCTTCTGAGCTGTGAAAGAAAGCAGCTGGGTAAAAAAAAAAGATTTGTATTTCTTGGAGACAGTACAAGTAGTATTTTTATTTACTTAATGTTTTGTGTTTTGAATCTTTTAAAAAGGCTGTGATTGGGGTTTGAGAATAGATTTCTTCTATAACAGGGATGGAGGAAAGGTATGCATTTTAATATTTTAATGCTTACAAGTAAGTATACATTTTGGGTCTATATTATAAGCATGAAAGCCCTATTAACCGAATACTACAGCACCGACACATATTCCATGAACCGTGAATACACCTAACACCCTAAACCGCAAAATTCAAAAACTCGAACCGTCATAGTTGTCCCACCCCACTGCCTGCTACATACTACCTACCCAAACAAACTAAATAAACCACATACATACACTAACCAAAACCCTACTTCTAACCCTAAACTAAACCCTACTTCTAACCCTACACTAAATATTGCATATACCACCAAGTATGCACTTACCTTAACCCACACCCTAACCCTAAGGTCCGCAACTATCACACACTTAACTTAAGAAGCTATACCCAAACAAACTAAATAATCCACACACATACACTTAACAAAACCCTACTTCTAACCCTGCACTAAATCTCACATACATTACCATCTATGCACTTACCTTAACCCACACCCTAACCCTAAGGTCCGTAACTATCGCACACTTACCTCATGGAGCTATACCGCAGAAGGGCCAACCATAACGACTCGACGTTTCAGATTTTGCACTTCAGGATGATCAATGTTTCTGCAGTTCGAGGAAGATGTGTTTACCTTTACATATTCGGGTAAGTACACCTTTGTGCTTATAATATAGACCCTACATTGTTTGGTCTGACTGTGACACAAAGAACCTTGCAAATCAATATTATCCTCTTGACTGTCATTTAAAGCCTATTAGTAGAACAGGGCTTTTTAGTTATTTCAGTAAAACCTGCATCAACGTATGTGGAGACCACTGCCTGCTGCAAAAGCACTAGGCAGCATTTGTTTAGTGTAAACTGAATTAAGCCACTTTCATTCTATATTTGACTTGAGTCTAAAAAGGTAACAGTCGAGTTTGTGGAATAATCAACTGCTGCTAGATAATAGTCTATGCAAAGATGTCCTTAGCAAAGTTCTGATGTTCTAAAAAATGGCCAGGATCTGTGAATGCCTACATATCATGCTAGCCCCATTTGCACTATGAGCTGCGACATGCAAGCTGCTTGTGATTCAGTAAATATCACTACACATCGTGCCTGGCTGCAAAGCAAGGCTTAGTGGCCAAATATGCTAATGAGGGAATAAAGAGCTGAATTACATGTTAATGAAGCAAATCATCATGAGGAATGTATAAATGGAGCTGCTACATGCCACATTCCCTTTATCCCTGAATTCCAAGACTTGTTGGAATATATCCACAAAGACACTTTAAAAATGTTCGGGGTCACTCCTGCTATCATACATGTGTATGAGCAGCACACTTTAAAACAAGGTGCTGCTGCTGCTGCCAGATCTCAGCCAAGAAGGCATAGAGTGTTTAGCTCATGTCTGACCTACCATGCACTTCATGAGACAGAAGTAACAGACTGCTACAGGGTGGAGAAAGATACCATAGAGCAAATGGTGAACATGTGCTTCCCTGACCTGATGCCCTGTGGTATTCATGGAGAACCTATCCCCTGTGGAAAACAAGACATGTATAGCATTACATATACTAGCTACAGTTAATTTTCAGAGACCCACAGATGGCACAGTGGGTTGACATAGGCATTAGGCTCAAAAATACTCCACCAATTTCTCAATGCAATGGAGCAACATGTGGGGAAGCATGTCTGGTTTCCTCATACCCCAGAGGAAAGAGCTACTTCCGTGCCTAATTTGTATGCCATAGCACATTTTCATGAGGCCTGAGGGCCATAGACAGCACGCACATTGAAATAAAAGCGTTACTTGGTGAACAGGAAAAGAGGTACATAAATAGAAAAGGCTATCACTTTATCTACTGCCCGATGGTATGTAATGCATAAGGTATTATCTATAATATGTGTACAAGTAACCCTGGCAATTTCCACAACTCACACATATAAACACCTGTGGCCTGTACGTAAGATTTTCTAGGGACAACTTCCCACAGGGACATCTAGTGGGATTTGCAGGATATGCACTGGAACCTTTGTTCATAACTCCCAAGAGAACTGATATAACTGAACTGAGCATGCTTACAACAATGCATACACTCAGACTAGAAATATCATAGAGCATGTTTTTGGCCTGCTCAAGTCATGTTTCCTATGTCTAGATACATTTGGAGGTGCCCTGCCATCTCTGCCAGCATACTGACAGTCTATACCTTATCATATAACATTATTGTTATGAAACACAGCAGCAGGGAGAACAAGGATAAGAACTGCAGTTTCCACATGCCAGGCAGGGCCAGCAGGTAACGATGAAGAACCAGCAGCTGGGGATGATCATGGGAAATGGGGGCATGCCCAGTATGCTATGGCCTTGGCTAAGAGGCAGAGAAAAGTACACACCCTCATTACTGAAGTGAAAAGAGAAAAAATAAGCTAAGCACATACAAACTATAAGAGTGATAGACGCAAAATTCTCAGCCTTTACTTAACCATGTACTACCTGTGCACTGTGAGAATCAGAATGAAGTAACCACAGAGCAGACAACTTTATCAGTAGCATTAACAAAGGTAAGTGGTGAACCTGCAATGAAGAAATAAAGGATTTCCCTCATATGTTAGTACTAAGGTAAAACATTCCTCAAATGTACAAGAATGTCAGTAGTAGCCTATATGAGTATTATATGCAACATACACAAAAAATGTGACTATTAAAAGGTGCATGAGCATCAAGCCAGTGCAGACCCATGTGAAAGAAACCCACAGTGAAAAGTTCAGTTTTCCATCATCTATACTGGTACATGATCAAGAATAGCTATGCATCCTTTGAAATAAAAAGTAAATTACAAACAGAAGGAAGGACAATCTTTTCCTCTCTTCCTCTGTTTTTAAATTCATTTTAACCGTATTCATCTGCTTATCTGAGGTCTTTCAGCCTGTACATAGTTTTACTGCATTATGTTACTTAAATGGTCTAACTGTTGGTATTAAACACAAGTTTCATTCTTATGTACTGAGTGTATGTCAGTTCTGGGCCAGTAAGCTCAGAGTTCAGTGTCTAATTGTCTTTCCCTCCAACCTGCACTGTTGGAATTGTGCTATTCTATCAACTTTCTAAGTTAGTAAGAGCGATATTTAAATTGTCTAGATTTTTGGGCCTTTGTTCCACTTTTATTTATGGCTTTGTCCAGATTTCATAAGTTCCTAAGTTCATAGGTTGCTGCTAGTCTATTGGCCCTAGGGCCTATACAAGCCTAGCCATAAGAATTTCCTGGATATTTCTTCCCACAATATTTACTTCCCTGGACCCCTGCCTAGCAGGGCGACTGATGTGATCCCCGGGGTGAATTTCCTATCTCCCATCTAATCGTCAAGGTTCCTTTTTAAGAAGGCCAAGGAGGCGCACTGCTTGACATGTATGGGCAGTCTATTCCAGAGTATGGGGAGTCTCTGGGTCAGGAACATATCCCTCCAGCATGTTTTGTTCATTGTGATGACAGGGTTTAGATCCCTGCAGTGTGTGGCTCTGAGGGATTGGGATTTCTTTAAGTGGAGCATGTCCAACAGCTCAGGGTTTGACATGGCCTTGTATGTTAAGCAGAGATCCCCTCTGAGCAGACAATATGCCGCAGTGTATAGCTGGAGTTTTTTTAAATGGTCAGCATACAGCATCTGCTTTAGGCCTGTGATTCTTTTAGTGAGGTATTTCTGCAGCCTTTCCAGCTGTTGCAGATGTCTTGTGAGGTACATACCAAATTGTGCGTTGTACTCTATAATAGGTCTAATGAGGGATGAGTACAGTAGGACAATGACCTCCTTTTTTTCTGGATGAAAAGCCCTTAGTAATGAGGTATGCCACATAGAAGGATTTCCTGACTGTTGTGGTAATGTGGTTATCGAAGTTGAGACCACTGTCCACTTATGTCCCTAAGTCTCTCATCACACTTTCGGTGTTTAGTGTACTGCCACCTATGTGGTAATTCATGGGTACATGGTTTTTCCCAAAGGGGATAACTATACATTTCTTGGCATTAAGCTTGAGCCCATGGCTCTGGCATCAAGCATCTGTTTCTGTAAAGCCCTTTTGTAGAATATTCACATCACTTGGGGATTCAATAATGGCTCCCAGTTTGCAGTCATCTGCAAACTTTGTTAGCCAGAGTCCCATAGTGTTGGCCTGTACTTCAGAGAAGGAGATGCCAAACAAGAGCGGTCCCAGGACTGAACCCTGAGGTACTCCAATTGTCACTTGTCTGAAGTTGGATTTGGAGTTGGCTACTTTTACAGTCTGGGTTCTGTCAGTAAGCCAGTTGGCAACCCATCGAGTGACGTAGGGATTTATGCCCAGCTTAGTAAGTTTATCTATGATTCCAGAGTGGGTGATGGTGTCGAAGGCCTTGGCAAGGTGCAGATAGGTTGTGTGGACCACCTTACCCTCATCAACAGCTCTGGAGACTGATTCAAATAAGTCAATCAGGTTCAGGAGACAAGATTGGCCCTTCACGAATGCAAAATGGGTGGGGTCCAGTTTTTGAAGGTTGCCAATGTCTTTGTTTATAAGTTCCATAATAATGCATTCCATGCCCTTGCAGATTAGGCTCGTCAGACTGATGGGACAGTAGTTCCCTTGTGGAGTGGGATAACTGTAGCTGTGCACCACTCAGTGGGCACAGAGCCTGAGGTGAGGCTATGATTAAACATGACACTTAGGTGAGGTGCCTATTCATTTTGTAGCTCATGTAGTACACAGCTAGGATGTCATCTGGTCCCATCGATGCTGTATTCTTAGCCTTGGAGAGTGCAGTTTCTACCTGTGTGGCCATGATTACCAGAATTTGGCAATCTTTTGGTATTGAGATGGGCCCTTTAGGGGGTGAGGGGGGTGAAGTTAGCACTAAATCAATCTGCCAGGATACTGGCAATATCCTTGGGATCAGTATATTTAATGCCATTCTGTTGTAGCTCAGAGCAGATCTGAGCATTGCCATTTAGATTCTTGACATAACTATAGAATGCCTTGTGGTTGTTTTTGGAATCTTTGGCAATTTTATTTTCGTAACTAGCTCTGGAGGATTTTATGAGGGATCTCAGCTTCTTACTGAGGCTGGTAAGAGAGTTTTTTGCATCCTGGGATTTTCCTCTTTTCTGCAACAGTTTCTTCCTTCTGTTGTATAGTTTGTTTATGGCAGGGGACAACCAGATTGGCTTCCCTTTTTTGGAGGAGAGCATATTGGTTCTATTTGGGATGGCACGATCCATGCACAAGTGAATGTGCTCGTACAGTGCCGTAGTGTAGGATTTAGCAGTCGAACTTTCAGCTCCTGTCTGCATGGGTGTCATGAAGTTTGTCACATCTGACTTGAGTAGCATGAAGCTGGCTTTGGAGAAGTTTTTTATGGAGGATTCCTTACTGGGGGGTGGGGGTGGGATGTGGATGTCAAGGGTGATTAGCTTATGGTCAGACCTGACCAATGAGGGGTTGACCACTGGTGTGGAGCATCTATCTCCCATGTTGGTAATGACCAGGTCTAGGATATTGGAGCCCCTGGTGGGACAATGGATTAGTTGATCCAGGGCATTGGAATTTATGAATTCCAAGATCCGTTGGGAAAAGGTGTTTTCCCAGTTAATGGCAGGGTAGTTGAAATCCCCCAGTATTAGGGTGTTTGTTTGCATCTTAATATTTTCCAGTATGTTTAGAAAGGTGTAGTGAGAATCTCGGGGCATTGTGGGGGATCTGCAGCAAGCTACAATTTGGATTGCAGTCTTACCTAGTGTTAGTTGCACCTGGAGAATTTCAGATGCATTGTGTTGGGCAACTACCCTGGAGGTGTGAATATCCTTGGTGAATATGGACACTCCTCCACCTTTAGTGTTTTGGTCTTGGTTTGGTGGATGAAAAGTGTGGTAAGAGTTGTAGCCTGATATTTCAGGCGTGCTCTCTGGAGCCTCGAACCAGGTCTCAGTTACTGCACAGATATCGATGTTCTCCATTTTTAGGAGTGCCTCGAGAGAGTGCATTTTGAGGTTTAGACTTCTAGCATTGAGTAGCATTACCTTCAGATTTTGCATGCTTGTATCTGTTATGGTGGTGGTTTTGTCCTTTGAACCTTGCCTAAAAAAGGCACTATAGAGGTGGCAAGAGCATTAGCCAGTAACCTGAATCCCAGGGGTGACAGGTGCAGACCATCTCTGGCAATGCATCGTGGTTTGTCGATCATGTTGTCCTAGGCAGACAGATACTGGATCCCTTTTGAATGACACCAGAAGCTTAGCCAATTGTTGAAGTAAATCATTTTGTCCTTATACTGTTGTATCATTCTGAGTGAAGGCAGGATGCTACTCAGGGCTAGGGTCGTACTTGCCTTGGCCTTTAAGAGGTTGAATGGTATGGCTGGAGGCAGAAGGTTACCAGGTTAGTTGTTTTTTATTGAAATTTAAATAGTCAGTAGCAAGTCAACCCAAACATTACCTAAAAAAAACAAATTCCAAACAGTTATAGTCACTACTGCTCCCAGAGTCATTTCTGCCAGAATCATTAATGAGCATTTCATAACAACTTCTCTAGCCAGCCTGACTGAGTTGGGTATCCTGAAACAGTGTATAAGAATTGTCTCATGCTGCCTGATGATCATTTATTACTTAAACAGCCTTACAGATTATGTGTGAGATATTCATATATAATGTCACTGGAGGCAAACATTTCACACACAGTAAACTTTGACACATAAATCATCATTAGTACACCACATACACCACAGCTCAACATGGCCATCGTAATGCACATAATCCATCACATGCTGAGGTTCTAAAGATTAACTTGTCTAAACTTCAAAGACCTTGAAAACACATTACAGGTACAAAGCACACTCATCAAGTTAAGTCTATATAGCACAAGGAATTTTAGAGTCATGCTTGCTGAGCCCATAAGGCAGACAGTGACAAACCAAACATTCTTGTTATAGGTGACTCCATTCTAAGGCATATAAAGGTAACAGTTACAAAACTGAGCAAGGAAAGAGTTTCAGTTAAGTTACTTATCTTGAACCAGGATCCATCAGGTCATGTTTGCATTCAGGTCCTTGAATAGCAAATACCAGTATGACTCAGTCATAGCTCATGCTGGTGTCAATAACCTGAGATCTACTTTTCTGGACTGTATGAAGAGACCCTCATGATGGACCTCTCTGACTACATATGTGTCCAAGGCAGGTATGAGCATAGCATTGAACAGAATTTTACCTTATCGAATAACTGACTTCAGTAATTTGCCTGGCTTTTGATGTCATTGGAAGAGGGTCCAATATTTGTCAACCTGGGGGGGGGGGTATGATTGACAGACCTCCCTGCCCCACCAGGGATGGCATATATCAAACTTTTTAGGGTTTCAGTTATTGGAAAATATATTTTCCATTCCCATAGTGTCTTTTTTAGGCAATGCCAGCCTGATAAACCTACCGACATAACGAAACAAGCAAAGGAAAATATGAAGGTGTTCCTGATCAATGCTAGGAGCTCAAACAATAAACCCTACTCCCTACAAACATTTCTCACCCAGGAGGACATTGAGCTCTGTGTAGTGATGAGACATAGTTTAAAATGGCAGAGAGCTATAACCCCTTCCACACATTTAGACCAGCTACTGCATAGGAGGGGAAAAAAGGTGGAGGTATATCACTCTACATTCTGAAGAGACTCACATCAAGGTTGGCAAAGCAGCATGATGCACTAGAGCTGCTTCTTCATATTCATACCTATACCCTGTGCCCTGTACCATATATTAGCTAGCTACAGAATTCCATCTATCCACCATCCCTTACATATCTTAATTTGTTAGGTCTAACCATAAAGCAGTCTCCTTTGAAATAAAATTGAAAACGATAGACCCTTCCACCCACGGTACCGTCAGACATTTGTCTAAGGCTAACTGCTTACTCCTAAGTGATACACTGGCATGCTTCAAATCCCCACCAAACCCACTTAACTCCACTGAGTGTGCAGAAATGCACACCATCACACTATACAAGCATAGAAACAGATGCACAGAAGTAGCTGTACACTTTTGGAACAAGCACAGGGCAAAGCTCAGAAATGAATCTACATGGCGGATCCATAATATCATCAAGCTTTGCAATAAATGGAAGAGAATTTTGACAAAAAGTAGAAAAAGTAATTCCAAGAATGATAGAGACCATATCACTGAAATAAACAAAAACTCAGGAACTTAATAAAAATCCAGTAAATCCAAGTTTGAGTTGAAATAGCTACCCAAGCCAAAAATAATAACAAAGGCCTTTTTAATTGTCTGTAATGTAAAAATTATAATACAGACATGCACTGAGCTGATTATAAATTATGTTAACTACACTGAGGCCAAAGATATACCAAAGCTATCTGCCGATAAATTTAGCTCTGACTTTACCCCTCTCTCCCATCCATCTGTCCTTCAAGACATATCTGAAACTGACTCACATCCGGCTATCACACAATATCAAGTCCTAAAACCATTATCAAAGTAAAAAATGTTACATCAGTGGGTCCTGACAAAATTCCTGAATGCATCTTAAATAGCCTGAAGCATGATTTAGCCACAACCCTAACAAAACTGTTCAACCTCAGCCTCCATATAGGTGTTGTACCAAGTGAATAGAGAACAGCTGCAGTCATTCCCTTGTATAAAGGGGAAATTTCCACAGACCCAGGTAAAGAGAGACCTGTAAGTCTGATGAGCCTCGTAAGCAAAGCTATGGAATGATTTATCATGGAAATAATCAATAAGGACATAGGGAGCATCCAAACATTGAACATGACTCTGTTAGGATTTGTCAAGGGCAGGTCATGCTTACTCAACCTTGTGGACTTTTTTGAAAAGATCATCAAAGCAATGGATGAAGGCAAAATAATACACATCACATTCCTCAACCTGGCCAAAGCTTTTGACACAATCTCCCCTCAGGCATAGTAGAAAAGCTAAATAAACTGGTGATAAACCACTATGTCTCCTGCTGGATTGCCAAGTGGCTCACAGTTAGGAAGCAAGAAGTCAAAGTAGGAGAAGTTATTTCCAGAATGAGACTAGTCACCAGTGGAGTCTCGCAGGGTTCTGTGCCTGGACCTCTCCTGTTAGGTATTTAGTTCTCTGAAATAAAAGCCAGTACCAGAGGGCTCTGTATGACTAACCTTGCAGTTGAGTGCAAACTAGCAGTAGTCACTGAATCTCCTAATGACTTAGCCATGCTGCAGGAAGGTTTTTCAAAAACAAATAACTGGTGCCAAAATCATGGACTGAAACTAAATGCCAAAAACTGCATTACTATATCCTTTGGGAAGTCATCTGTCTCGGTTAATTACCACATTGATAATACGCCCCTAAGAGCTGACCCAGTTGTTCAGGATTTGGTAACCTATATGCACAGTGACCTAACTTTTGACTAATGTGTCCATTGTTATAAGAAAGTCATTCTATACTGCACAACTTATAAACAAAGGTATTGCATCTAGACCTAGAGATGTCATAGACCCCCTTTACTCAGACCTCATTAGGCCAGTCTTTGAGTATAATTCTCCCTTTGGCATGTATCTGTTCAAGACAGAGGCAACAACCGGCACGTCCACAAAGATACCTTACTAAAAGGATACAAGGCCTAAACAGTATGTCCTATATAGACCCACTCAAAACCCTGTCATTATATGTGGTATTCTACAGACTGCTAATATATAACCTGTGTCTAGCATTCAAGATATCCTCTGACTGAGTACTAAAGAGTTTCTTGCACATCAGCAAGTCAAATTGCATTGGAAATACTCAGTCTAGAGATCTAACCTCTTCTGGAACATCAACAGAATGATTTGGATGGGCAAGTAAAACTCACAGAAGGCACCACTGCTCTGGAACACTCTCCATGTACATAAAGCAAAGCTTATCCCTGCCCATATTCAAGAATAACTTTGATCTACTAATAGGAAACAGAAAATGTACCTTAGGACTTCCACCTGTACTACTAATGGACAGATGCAGCTCCTAAATGCTTTATCCCTTCCATGGGTCCTCTCAAGTTAGCTATGATATGATCCCAGCTATTCTAATTAGGGGTAATATATAATTATCAGCCATAGGATTTGTAAGGCCAATCTTACACCAAAAAGGAAATTGGTTAGGCTTGAAATGGTCCACAATGGCAGTTATCCTAGTAGTTACCTACAAACCTATAAAAGATAAGTGGTTTAGAAACAAATGAAATAGTACTTTCAACAGAGGAAACCAGCTAGGTATTGCCCAAAACTATATGTTTAGACTGCTCACTGCTGTGCTTCACACATGAAAGTCCCTCAGGTTAGACACCCCAACAGTGATCAGGGCAATCTCGTTATCATCAGCACAAGGTGCTGTGCAAGCATTATATCAGAATTAATAGGATTGTACAACTACTAAAACTATTACAACTACAATTAGAAGTACAATAAATAATAAAAACATTGAACTTAAGCAGAATTTAAAAAATGATAAAAGCAGGCATCTGAGTAAGCAAGCATTAGCTCTCCACTGAGAGTCAGACACAGGCATCACTAAGACACATATACATGCGCAAAGGGTAGGGCACGGTCATCATCACTTGCACAGGGCATGTGTGTGTGTGTGTGTGTGTGTGTGTGTGTGTGTGTGTGTGTGTGTATGAAATGAGGTTACCACCAAAAATGTGCTGTCAGAGCCTGTAGCACCTGAGCTAAAGAAGTCAAATATTAAAGAAGATAAGTGTGTTTGTGTGAGGTGGCACAGGCAATGTAGGGTATTTTGCATGTGAATCAGCAGGAGAACAGCCAAAGTATTTGTGCTGGCACTGCACTCTGGCATCCTGGACATCAAGTTAGGGGCATGTCCATAACAGATGGAGCAATAGAAGAAGTAGCACTGTAGAAGGGTGAACTCGCATGGCTATAGCCATGTCATCTAACAAATCATAATGTAGTGGCTCTTGAGCCACATGGATGTTGACCCTCCCTCAGCAGACATTCCATAACAGACACCGCATGATCCATTGTGTCATTCAGCCAGTCCAAGGATTCACACACATGGATCATGCAGTTAGAAAGCATGACAAGCAGTAGTCTGACCATCTCATTTGAGGATCTGATAAAACTTTTATGTGCTTTCATGATTGTCCTACACATACATTAGGTGGCACGTACTGACACACCAGCATCAGGAGTAAGAAAGAAAGCATGCCTCCTTTGAGCTCTTCAACTGACAACCTTCTGTGGTACTTCATCCTCATGATACCTAGAGAGAGATTTTGCCTGCTCTGCAACTGGGGTAACCATGCTACCCTAATCAAGCATGTGCCACACAACCTGTTTAGTCTGAGATGGTTCCGTGTCATGGATATGAATAAGCATACCGAATGTATCCAAACTTTAGAGAATAGATGTGGAAGCTACATCCTTCATGTCAGACATACCGTCTGCAGCCCCAAACTGTGCCTGTTCATTACTGCCATCGTCATCAGAGGCAACAAATACTACAACATCAGGGAGCAGAAGCTCCACAGTGCTGGTGGCAGCTTCACTTGTGATTATCCCAATAAAACAGAAAAAAAAGGAGAAATAAAAGAAGAAATGATAAGAAATCTGCTAAATAAGCCAAAATAAAGCAACAATAGATACAAGTACAAGAGCAAGTAAACATCTGACTAAGACATATTTAAACATCTATATATAAATGAAGAAAATGAAAAGGTAGGCCCACACCATGTACAGATGATTATGGAACCTCAATGCCAGATACTCTAAACCAATTCATATATATATATATATATCGACTCCCAAAATACAGAAAATAACAATCCAAACATAAACATACAATCCTACACCACAAAACACAAACCAGAACATACAAAATAAACCACTGCCAACTTCTCTACATTTAAGCAAGGGGCAAGCCCCTTGACACCCCACACCCCCTATAAATTTAATATACTAATTCCGAGATCGCACTATAGTGGAGAAAAGGTAAATTTCCTGATCCCCACTGTACTGTGATCTCCATAACACATATTCAAACACTTTCAAACACACGTACCTTTATCTTCCCTAAACACCTACAGCCAACCAAAACAAACACATCCACTCCTACTCACTTATCCCAGCACCGAAAACAACACTCACACAACTTACTTACAAACATACGAATCCCACACTACACAATAAAATCTTCCTTACCATTTACTTGACAACTTTTAAAAAATATCCTCAAAAATTACCTTCACCAGTACATGTAATGTCCTCCACATACATTAACTAAAATGTACCATTTCTTAAGGGGATGCCTCAATACTCAATCACTACACAATACCTATCTTCACGCATTCATTATTCTCCATTTCAATATTCTGCAGTTTCAGAATTTTAGGAAGTCAGCCTTCTGGTCTCGATATTCTTGTCTTCGGTAATTTAAGCTTTCATCATTTAAATGTATTGTGTGTGTATATGTGTGTGTATGTATATACCGGTCTATATTACAAGACTGAAGACACATTCTTTTGAATGCATCTTGCTCAAACATAAAAGACTGAAAGCGCAAAATATCGAAGCAGCTGTTAAGCAAATTCTTTCCCTGGGAAAGAATTTGCTTAGCCGCTTTGGTACTTTGCCATTTTTGGCACTGTAGTGCGTTCTCAGAGTTGATATATTTAAGTAGGGGGAGTGTGAGGGGTGAAGCCCCCCACTTAATGTAATGTTTGAAATTGTTTTTTATTTTTTTGTTGTTGTTGGAACAGCGATTTTTTTCCCTTGGAAAAAACAATCGCTGTTCTGACACTTAGCTTACATAGGGTCAATTAATCACCGTTCACTTTTTTAAGCATTCAGTGATCTAATATAGACCCTGTATATATGTATATATATATATATATATATATATATATATATATATATATATATATATATATATATAGATAGATAGATACATATATATATATATATATATATATATATATATATATATATATATAGATAGATAGGTAGGTGTTTGAATCCAGCAATGACTCACTTATATCAATGTGTGTGTGCGATTCTAGAGCTAGAGTTAGGGAATAGCTTCACCTACTGTTCCAATATGTAGGTTTACACCAGGAGAAGTCTCTCCCATTAGTTTTCATCCATTTTAATCCTGACATCTGCTTTGCTAAACAGTGATAAGGCCTTCCATTGAAATGTTCTCTATATCATATCTGGGTTTGCTTTTTTAATTTCTCCAAGTCTTTTGGGTTTCTAATACTATGATGGGAATGGACCCCATTCCTAAGTCAAAGTATGATTAAAGTTCATGAAATTATTATTACTTAAATCTTTGATGTTAGCCAGAAGTGCTTATTGCAGCACCCACAGTGTGCTCAGTAATGACTTTTTCTGAAATTCATATGAAGTTACATGTATTGGTAACTTATCTAAGTATGATTGTAAATTATTTTTTATAAGACCCATTGCTTCTACTACTACTGGAACTGTCTGGGTATCCTTCTTCCACGTTGACCTCATTTCTGCCTGCAAATCCTGATATTTTATGACTTTGTGTCTCTGTACGTAAGACACTGTATTCACTGGTTGTAGCAATTTCAATAATCAATGCTACTTTTGTCTTCTCTTCATGGACTTCTATATCTGTTTTTCTCACGTCTATTTTTTGAACTGTTGGTAATGGGTGATTCTATGCAGTATAAACTTCATCATTTTCTATAATGTTTTGTGGCTTATGTTTCCCAGTGTTTTTCAGCTACTTTAATATTAAAATATTTGCACAATCACCAGTGCAACAGTCTTGCCACATTATTATGACTTTCAGTATACAGTCCTTTTGCCATTAGTATATCATTAGTATATCACAATGAGCAACAAGATGTGTGACTGTTTCCAATTCTGTTTTACAAAACCTACATTTATCTGTTACTCTCACATATTCAATGGACTTTGTAAACCAATGTGTATGTAGTTCACTACCTTGGGCCACCAATATTAAACTTTTGTCTTTTGGTTTAAATTCACCTCTATTTGACCATTCCTGTGTTTTATCCTGACCAACAAAACATTGTTCCAAGACTTTTCTATACTTGTAACTGTATTTATGCATTTTTCACTTTTCTTGCCTTCTCATCTGATCCTTCACCTTATACTCTTTCTTTTGTTTTTTGGCACATTCAATTGCTACCTGATGTTTATCTACTTCTGGTATGATTTCCATTCCCACTTGACACCAATATGCTTCTGCTGAACTAATCAGGGAAGTCATCTTTAAACATATTTTCCTCATGTTTTAAAACTTTCACTACGTTTGGGTGTTGTGAGGTCAGCAGATATGTATGCAGTCTCATGATTACATATCTATACATGTAATCAATTACGAGGAGGCCCATACCTCATTCAGAAAGCCGAATATAAAGTCTTGGTGTGCACTGATTTTTTATAAATCATTTCATGAGCATGAGTCATCCTCCTTGCTTTCCTGTCCAACTGATCCAACACCTTTTGGGGCCAGTGAAACACGTCAAAATTGTAAGTTAGGACAGGAAGAGCAAATGGGTTTATAACTTGGACTTTATTCCTAGATGTCAGCACTGTTTTCAGTATTAACTTTAGTGTTCTAAAATATTCCTTACTAAGTTTTATTCACACTTGTTCATGTTTTATTGTTAACCCTTCGTCAATTCCCAAATTTCTGTTCAAGTTCTTTTATATCACATTCCTGTCCCAAACTGATGTTTTCTTGGTGCTGCAGCTTTCCTGCTTTAAAAGGTTGCTTTTGCGCATTTATCAAGACCAAAATACATTCTTATATCATCTGAAAAATGTTGACCATTTGCAGTTGTGCTTTTAGTTCCTGTTCTGATGAACTATACAATTTTAAATCATCCACAAAAAGAAGATGAGAAGTCTTTACACTTTGCTGTTTTCTGGGAGCTATGACCTAATCTGTTAAATAGACATCTTAATGGGTTAAGGGCAAGACAAAAAAAGCAGCGGTGACAGAGAGTAAGACTTTTTCTGTGGTGCTTGATATTGATATAATACTTATTAGCTTCTGGGCTTAGGTAGGCAGGTGTTTGAGTCTGGCAATCACTAAATATTGTGAGTGTGTGTTACTACAGTGTCAGAGTTTACTGGATTATGCAACACATGTGAAGTGTACTCCTCCACTCAGGCAAGACCTTGACATGGGGAGAGGCCTCACACTACTGTTTCACTCACCTTTAAGCCACATGCATACTTTGCAGAACAGTGATGATGCCATGCCTTCAAATATGTTCTGTGTCACATATGACTTTACCTGTAGTGTGTGCAGTTAATATACAGTTCTGTATAGGTGGGCTTAGAGAAGCAGCTGTTCAATCCAGCAAGACACACATAATGTGTGTGAGTGTAGTGAAGTGAAACACTGCCTTAATCTAACATTCCCCCAAATCTTTTCATCCCTTTTAGGTCAAATAATGGCCTTTCAGCACATTTATAAAATCACCCCATTCAAATATCTTTTCTGTGACATCCACAGTAAGATTTCTCCTGTTGTACATGCAGTCAGTACTGACTTATATAGCATGTGGACTTAGGCAGATGTTCAAGTCTGATAATGTGTACTTGCAAAACTATATTGACAGGCAAGAGTGGTTTACCCAAAATATGCTGATATGGTTAATTCACTGTTGTATGAACACTAATGGGGGAGCCATAACCATTCCAACAAACAACTGATATAATACCGTCACGTGTGTGCTTCATTATACATCAGATGTGATTATTTTTGTGGCATTGGGAGTTGATAGACAACGGTATGACCTCAAGTAGATGTTCTAGTTTGCAATGTGCAACTACTGGGTATGTCAGAGAATGCTTACAAGCAGGATTTGCTTCCCCAAAATGAATGTGATATTTAGTATATCACTTAATGGAAACCTTTATTATTGCAGAGAGAAAGGTCAACTCTTGTACTCCCTTTCACATACAACAGCTGTATATTGGCCTGTAATAATGTTGATATCCTCCTTGCATTGGTCACTAACTCCTTTGTGTGGACATTAAGTAATCAATGTTTTGAAATTGTTATTGTCATTTGCTGTTATTTGTCATAAACATATAAGAACTAGGCTGTGGCAACTTGCTGTTCCCATTGTCCACGCAATGGAGGTATTGACCAATGCAGGAAGGATATCAACATTATTACAGGCCAGTATTCAGCTGTTACATGTCAAATGCAAATTTGCAACACTTCACTTACTAGCTGATGTTAATGTTGCACCTGTTTGTGAGTTATAGTTGTGTATTGTCATGCAAGCATTACAAATGTGTTCAACAAGGCTTACTTCAGGGCAAATGTAATATACTGCATTCAGATGTGTACTTTGATATACTTTATTTAAATGTGTATTATGTGGCAGCTTCAGCAGGAAGTGCACATATAATATGATGGCTACACAGCTAGAAATTCTGTCTATACCCCAATCACATTGAAATAACAGGTGAATCAGTTGAAATGTTGCTGATGTCTTTACACAATACTGCTAGCATGTAAATTGTTTTTGGAATATGTACTCTGTGGTCTAACTATTCATGTGTGGTCTTATAATCACATATACCTAGATCATATCATAGGCATATACTGACATTCCTACGCACACACAACCTAGATGTCAAGGAATTGACTTCAAATGACTATTGCCTTGAAGAACTTGCAAGTTAATGTATGTCATAGGTTCATAGGTTCATAGGTACAGTGGCTATAAAAAGTGTAAACACCCCTGTTAAAATGCCAGGTTTTTGTGATATAAAAAAATTAGATCACAATAAATCATTTCAAAACTTTTCCCACCTTTAATGTGACCTATAATCTGTGCAACTCAACTGAAAAACAAACAAATCTGTTAGGGGGGAAAATATAAAAAATAAAAAAACATACAATACCCTAGCTGCATAAGTGTGCACACCCTTAAACTAATACTTTGTTGAAGCACCTTTTGATTTAATTACAGCATTCAGTCTTCTTGGGTAGGAGTCCATCAGCCTGGCACATCTTGACCTGGCAATATTTGCCCACTCTTCCTTGCAAAAGCACTCCAAATCTGTCAGATTGCGAGGGCATTTGTTGTGCACAGCCCTCTTCAGGTCACCCCACAGATTTTCTATTGGATTTAGGTCTGGGCTCTGGCTGGGCCATTCCAAAACTTTAATATTCTTCTGGTGAAGCCATTCATTTCATAGGTTCATAGGTGTGTACTAGGCTAATGGCCCTGAGGCCTTCACAAACCTAGCCCATAGGATTACCCTGGCATTGTGCCACTCAACCTTAGTTCTCAGTGCCTCTGTCGAGTAAAGCCATTGGAGTGATCCCTGGGGGTGAATTTTCTATTTCCCATCCACTCATCAAGATTTGTCTTGAAGAGGGCCAGTGAGGTGCTCTGCTTGACATGTATGGGAAGTCTTTTCCATAGCATGGGCAGTCTCTGGGTTATGAAACTGTCCCTCCAGCATGTTCTGTTGATTGTGGTAATGAAGTTGAGGTCTCTGGAGTGTGTGGTGCGGAAGGATTGGGATTTCTTTAGATGTAGCATTTCTAACAGAGCTGGGTCAGACATGGCTTTGTAAGTCAAGCAGAGATCACCTCTAAGTAGGCAATATGAGACAGAGAATAGCTGGAGATTTTTTAGTCTGTCCATATAGGACAAATGTTTAAGGCCTAGGATCCTCTTTGTGAGGTACTTTTGTGGCCTCTCCAGTTGTTGCAGTTGTTTAGTGAGGTACATGCCAAGTGGGGCATTGTACTCAATGATTGGCCTAATGAGGGAAGAGTAAAGGGAGACAATGACCTCTTTCTTCCTGGATGTAAAACCCTTAGTAATGAGATGTGCCACATAGAAGGACGTTCTGAACACAGTGGCAATGTGGTGGTCAAAAGAGAGGTTGCTGTTAACCTCTGTTCCCAGATCTCTTATAATGCCTTCTGTGTTCAGTAGACTACCATCAATGTGGTAATTCATGGGAACTGGGTTTTTTCCAAAGGAGATGACTACACATTTTTTGGCATTGAGCTTAAGGCCATGGTTCTGACACCAGTCATTGGTGCCAGTGAGGCCTTTCTTTAGGATGTCAACATCACTCAGGGAGTTAATAATAGCTCCCAACTTCCAATTGTCTGTGAACTTTGTCAGCCATTCGTGTTGGCCTGGACTTCAGAGAAGTAGATAGCAAACAGGAGAAGACCCAGGACTGAACCCTGTGGGACTCCACTCGTGACTGGTCGGCAGTCTGACTTGGAGTCAGCTACTTTCACACTGTGGGTTCTACCTGTGAGCCAGTTTGCAACCTATCTAGTGATATAGGGGTTGATGCCTAGCTTAGTGAGTTTTTCTATGATTTCTGAGTGGGGAATGGTATCAAAGGCCTTGGCCAGATCAAGGTAGGCTGTATGAACCACCTTGCCTTCATCCACAACTCTGGTGACTGACTCAAAGAAGTTGACCAAGTTTAGCAGGCATGATCTACCATTCACAAAACCAAACTTTGGAGATTCCCTATATCCTTGTTTATTAGGTCCATGATGATGCATTCCATAGCTTTGCATATCAGACTTATCAGGCTAATGGGGCGATAGGTCCCAGGATCTGTAGTTGCTCTTCCTTTGTGGAGAGGGATGACTGTAGTAGTGCATCATTTGGTAGGGACAAAGCCTGAGGTGAGGCTGTGATTGAATAGGGCACACGGGTGAGGTGCTAGTTCACTCTGTAGTTCATGTAGAACACAGCCAGGGATATTGTCAGGTCTCATAGAAGCTGTATTCTTGGCCTTGGATAGTGCTGTTTTAACCTGTGCAGCAGTAATACTAGGTGCTTGGCAATCTACTGGTATTGTGACTGGGCCTTTGGGGGGGGAGGGGTAAGTTTGGCACTGAATCTGTCGGCCAGTATATTGGCAATATCTGTTGGCTCAGTATAGGAGGTACCATTGTGCGGTAGCTCAGATCAAATCTGGGTATTGACGTGAAGATTCTTTACATAACTATAGAAGACCTTGTGGTTTTCTTTACTATCTGCTGCAATTCTGTTTTCATAGCTAGCTTTAGAGGATTTGATGAGGGATCTCAACTTTTTGTTGAGGCTGATAAGGGAGTTTTTCCAGTCTTGGGACTTCACCTTATTCCAAATCAGTTTCCTCTTTCTGTTGTAGAGTTTGTTTATGACAGAGAACCACCAGATTGGCTTCCTTTTTTTGGAGGAGAGCATCTTGGTTTTGTTGAGTATGGCAATATCCATGCATTTGTTTATGTGTTCATACAGTGCATTGGTGTATGATTCTGCAGTCATGCAAGTGATCTCCATTTGCATGGGTGCTGTGAAGTTAGCCACTTCTGTTTTTAGGAGCCCAAAGTTAGCTTTGGAGAAGTATTTCATGGTAGTTATTTTTGGGGGGGAGGATGTGGATTTCCAAGGTGATTAGTTTGTGGCCGGATCTAACCAGGGAAGAGTTGACTATAGGTGTAGAGCAACGGTCGCCCATGTTAATAATGACCAGGTCAGGAATGTTGCTACCTCTAGTGGGGGTAAGAAGGAGCTGGTCCAGGGCATTGGAATTAATGAATTCCAGGAACCGATGGGCAAGTGTAATGGTACATGAGTAGTTTTCCCAGTTAATGGAGGGGTAGTTGAAGTCGCCCAATTTGAGAGTGTTAGGTTGGACCCTAATAGTCTCCAGGGTGCTTAGGAATGTGGAGTGTGAGTCATGGGACATGATTGGGGACCTATATCAGACTACGACCTGAATCACTGTCTTACCCAATGTTAGCTGCACCTGAAGTATCTCAGATGAGTTATGTTGGGCTACTAGTCTGGAGGTGTGCACATCCTTTATGAATATGGAAACACCACTGCCTTTGGAGCTTTGGTCTACATTCTGGGGCCGAAAGGTGTGGAATGAGTTATAGCCTGGTAGTGCAGGGGTGCCTTCTGCTGCCTTCACCAGGTCTCTGTTACGGCACAAATGTTGATGTTCTCCATTTTATGGAATGCTTTGAGGGAGTGCATTTTGAGATTTAGACTTCTAGCATTGAGCAGCATGACCCTCAAATTGCATTTGTTTGTTGATCTGGATGTATGTTTGGGTCATACGCACTACCAATCCCTCATCTACCTAATAGTATCCTATGACTTAACTGGAATCTTACTTTACATAACACATCTGTTTCTCTGTTTCATTCCATCCACTAACCATCATTCCATATTAGCTGCAACTTTTTCCACACCACCTTCAAATTTAAAATATTGTACATATCATATCTATACCAACTGCGGTGGTGGTGCTGCGGTAGCGATGTCACCTCACAGTAAGACGCTGTCCGGTTCGATTCTCAGCTAGAGCGTCTTCTGCGTGGAGACATGCGTGAATGGGCGTACCTTCGTTGAAAGGTTGTGCATCAGGGCTGGCAACTCGGCACTTAAAAAATCTACTGCCAATCATTAGTGGACCGGAGTTCCACTGTGGTGACCCCTAACCAGGAAAAGCCGAAAGACACAACAACAACATATCATATCTATACCACCATGTTGAGTTGCAAGGCTCATTCATCCAAAGACCTGCAAAATGGTTTAATACACTAAATCTTTTAATAGCAAAACTAGAATATGTATGTGAATCCCATTAATAATAATTGATTTATTTAGCTGTTTTCAATGCCACTATTGCAAGATACACTTATTATGTTATAATACTCTACAAGAAACTACCTAAAATTTGTTTATATTTCTCATCCTCTTGCTATGTGACATCTTAGGAATTTTATTTTACTTATTTTATTGTTTTACAACATAATGTTCTTAATCTATGTCATGTTTATATCTGATTTCTCTCTGATTTTATGTATTACATCATATCTAATTTAATTTATTATGTTATGATTTTATGATTTTATGTATGATATTTGGAGCTTTTCTCCCCAGGCCTCTGCTGAAAATGGACCTGTGTCCAGTCGGAACTTCCCAGTAAACAAATGTAAAATAAATAAAAAATAAAATAAATAAATAAATAAATAAATAAATTGTCATGTTGAAAAGTGAAATTCCTCTTCATCTTCAGCTTTCTGGCAGACGCCTGAAGGTTTTGGGACAAAAGTGACCGGTATTTGGAACTGTTCATAATTCTATCCACCTTGACTAAATTTCCAGTTCCAACTGAAGAAAAGCAACCCCAAAGCATGGTACTGCCATCACCATGCTTTACAATGGGGATGTTGTTCTTCTGGTGATGCGAAGTGTTGTTTTTGTGCCAAATGTACCTTTTGGAATTGTGGCCAAAAAGTTCAGCCTCGGTCTCATCAGACCATAACACATTTTCCCATATGCTTTTGGGAGACTTGATGCATTATTTTGCAAATTTTAGCTGGGCCTGGATGTTTTTCTGTGTAAGAAAAGGCTTCCGTCTTGCAACCCTACCCCATAGTCCAGACATATGGAGAATATAGGAGATAGTTGTCACATGTAGATTCCTGCAGCTCTTTGTTGCTGTAGGTCTCTTGGCAGCCTCCCTGATCAGTTTTCATCTTGCCTTTTCATCATTTTTGGAGGGATGTCCAGTTCTTTGCAACATCACTGTTGTCACATATTTTCTCCACTTTTTGATGTCTGTCTTCACTATGTTCCATAGTATATCAAATGCTGTGGAAATGTTTTGTACCTTCTTCTTACTGATACCTTTCAACAATGAGATCCCTTTGATGCTTTGTAAGCTCTCTGCAAACCACAGCTTTTGCTGTAGCAGGCAACTGAGTAAATGTCAGGAAAATCCTACTAGGACAGCTGAACTTTATTTGGGGTTAATCAGTGTCTCTTTAATTGATGTAAGCCGTGGAGGTGCAGCGGTAGCATTGTCGCCTCACAGCAAGAAGTTCTCACATTCGATTCTCGGCTGGAGCGCCTTCTGTGTAGAGTCTGCATGTCCTCCCCGCGGTCGAGTGGTGTTCGAAAGACATGCATGAATGGGTGTGCCTTCATTGAAGGTTGGGTGTCGAACTGGCACCTTGGCACCATAAAAATCTACTGCCAATCATTAGCAGACCGGAGTTTCACTGTGGCGACCCCTAACTGGGAAAAGCCGAAGGAACAACAAGTGTCTCTTTAATTGATGGCAGTTATGTACCCAAGAAGACTGAATGCTGTAATTAAATCAAAAGGTGCTTCAACAAAGTATTAGTTTAAGGGTGTGCACACTTATCCAACCAGCATATTTTAAGATTTTTTTATTTTTTATATTTTTCCCCTAACAGATGTGTTTGATTTTCAATTGAATTGTACAGGTTATAGGTCACATTAAAGGTGGGAAAAGTTTTGAAATGGTTTATTGTGGCTTCATTTTTTTATATCACAAAAACCTAGCATTTTAACAGGGGTGTGTACACTTTTTATATCCACTGTAAGTACTAGGCTTGCTACCCATGTGGGCCATTTAATCCTAGCCAGTTTCCCATTTTGTGTATGAATTATCCTATCCCATTTCATTAGAGACTGGTCTTACCCATCCCATGGCCGATAAATATTTATTATCCTTAATGAGAATAATTAGGATCATACCATAGATAATTTGAGAGGACCCATGTGAAGATAAAGCATTTAAGAGCTACCTCTCTCCATTAGTAGTACAGTACAGGGGCAGTCATGCAGTATATTTTCTGTTTCCCACTGACAACAGTTTTATTATTTATTTTTATTTACATTTGTTTACCGGGAAATTCCGACTGGACCCAGGTCCTTTTTCAGCGGATGCCCGGGGAGAAAAGCTCCACATCATGTACATGATAAATAAAGATACAAAGTTGCAGCAATAGTAAACAACATTACAGGTTGTTGGCTTTAATACAATAACAATATATTGATTATCAACAGTATATACAGTAAATGTTGCAAGTTAAGATAGTTTCTTGTCATTTATAATATTAGTAACAAAGTTGTCAGACAAGATTTTAAAGTATGTGAAGACAACTAGCTAATTCTGACTGTGGTTAGTAGTGGCGGTAGTATAGTTGGGTTAAGAGTCTAGGTGGTGGGAGGTAAGGGTGGGGGTGTTAGTCTGGATTAGAATAAGGACAAAGCCAGTGCAAATGTAAGTAGAATTTGAGTGCAGTCTTGAAAAGGCTGCTGGAAGGTAGAGTAGTTATAGAGGGTGGAAGATTGTTTCAAAGTTTAGATATGGTACATGAAAATATGGCTTCTCCTGCCGAGTTTTTGGGTTTGATAACCGTGAGTTGATGTTTCTTGCTTGATCTTAGGGGCTTAGTGGAGTGATAGGGTTGGAGAAGAGTTTGAAGAGAAGGGATGTTATGGGGGTGGTTAATACGTTTATGAGCGAGGGTGAGTTGATTAAAGTGAAGGAGTTGTGGGAGTTCTAGCCAGTTTAGTTCTTTAAGGGAGATACAATGGTGGCTGCAGTAGGAGGTTCCAGTAGCAAATTTAGCAATTTTGTTGTAACGAGCATCCACCTTGTGTAGGTCTGTCTGTCTAAGGTTGGAAAGTATGGGGGATGCATAGAGTAGGGTGAAGATTAGCTGGGAATTGGCTATGGAAATTCTAGCCACCTTGGTTAGGAATTGGCGGCTTTGATATAATGCACCAAGTTTCTTGTGAACTTTTTTTATTGTGAGAGATATGTGGGTGCCAAATCTAAGTTTGTTGTCTATTTCCTCACCAAGTAATTTTGTGTTTTCTGATGGAGAGATGATGGTATTGTCTTTGGCGAGAATGTTGAAGTGGGGAGTGTTTTGGGTGGCTTTGGAAGGTTGGAACAGGAGAAGTTTTGTCTTACTTGAGTTGAGTAGGAGCAGAGCATTGGATAGCTAGCTTTCTACAGAAGAGAATGATTCCTGTGTGATTTGTTGTAGTTCTGGTAGAGTGGGGGGCAGAGCAGATGAGAGAAGAGTCATGTGTGTACTGCATAAGAGATGCTTGTGTGGTGGCAGTATGTACGTTGTTAGTGAAAAGTGAGAATAGCAGAGGGCCAAGGATAGACCCTTGGGGAACTCCATGCATAACTGGGAGGTGAGGTGATAGGTTATCGGCCCAGATTACTGATTGTTGGCATCCGCATAGATAGCTATGGAACCAGTTGCAGGCTGATTGTGAGAAGGAGAGTTTGGGGAGAGTAGTGGTTCATGAGATACCATGTCAAAGGCCTTTGACAGATCTAGAAATATGGCAGTAGAGAAGAGGCCATTGTTTTTGTGATGAAGTATAGTGTTGGTGAAGGAGAGCAGAGTGAAGGCAGTGCTGTGATATGGCCTGAAACCATGTTGGGTTTTGGAGAGGAGATTATTAGCTAGGAGGTAGTTGGAGACCTGGGTGTTGATACATTTTTCAAGTATCTTGTAGAGAGGGGAGAGGATAGCAATGGGGCAGTATTTGGAGAGGTTGGTGGAGGAGGTGCCTTTGTGGAGGGGAATGATGTGGGATATTTTGCATATCGAGGGAACATAGTCTTCTGTTATGGAACGGTTGATTACAGGTTCATAGATTCATAGGTAGGTACCAGGCTGTCTGCCCGAGGGCATTTATAAGCCTAGCCAGAGTGTGCCAGCTTTTGCCACCCCATTGATTAATTAACTGATCCTCTGTTAAGCAGAGCCAATGATGTGATCCCAGGGGTGCATTTTCTGTTACCCATCCACTCATCAAGGTTTCTGTTGAAGAGTGTTAGTAAGGGGTTTTGCCTAATGTAGTTTGGATGGAATTTTATTCCAAAGCATGGGGAGTCTCTGTGACAGGAATCTATCCCTCCTGCATGTTCTATTTATTGTTATGGTATGGTTTAGCTCACTAGAGCATGTGGCTCACAGTGACTTGGATTTCTTTAGGTGGAGCATGTCCATCAGTTATGAGTTGGACATGGTTTTGTAAGTCAGGCAGAGATCACCTTTGAGTAGGTGATATGCCACTGAGTACAGCCGGCGTTTTTTCATTCAGGCTGCATGGGACATATGTTTGAGGCCAGTAATCCTCTTGGTGACTAGAATGGAAATATGGTAGTCTAGTGTATCAGCTGCAATTTTCAAGTATTCAGAGGGGAGGTTGTCAGCTGCAAGTTTGGTGGGTTTAAGTTTTGACAATAGTCTTTTTATGTTGGAGGTAGGTACTGAGGTGAAAAAGAAAAGAGGAGTGGGCGTTTAGGGTTAGGAGTTGGGGGGGCTGTTGTAGGAAAGTGTCATTTGTTTAGAGATGTTATAGTTTCAGTGAAGTGTTTGTTGAAGGATTCAGCAATACTGCTGGAGGAGGGGGGAATGGATGTCTGGGGGGCATCAACCTTCCTTGGGTGGAGGGTAGTGTTAATAGTGGACCAGAATTGCTTAGGGTTGTGGTTGTTAGAGTTTAGGGTGGATTTATAGTAGAGGGATTTGTCTAATTTTATTTGCTTTTTGGTTTTATTGTGCAGTTCAAGGAATGATTGCCTGTCTGAGTTATTTTTTGTTAGTCGCCAGTGCTCCCAGGCCTTATCTCTGGATTTCATTAGGGTTCCGGTGGTTTTTTGTAACCATGGGGCACACCTGGATCTGACTGTGGCATTTCTTACAGGAGCATGGGTGTTTAGGATGGAGAGGAAGTTACTGTTGAAGAAATGGACAGCCTCATCTAGGTTGAGGTATTTTAGTGGTGACCAGTTATTTTTTTGCAGGGAGGATATGAAGGAGTTGGGGTTGAAGTTGGACTTGTTCATTATTTGCCTGTGGATAATGGACTTGAGACTGTTTCTGTGGTGCAGAATTAGGAAAGTAGGGGAGTGGTCATTAAGACTGTCAGGTAAGCAGCCTGCTAGGCATGAGTGAGGGGCTTTGTTGACTAGGATCCAGTCAAGTAAGGTATGATTGTTAGGGTTTTTGTTGATTCGG
The DNA here is from genome assembly GCF_019279795.1 of Protopterus annectens. Taxonomy (NCBI): domain Eukaryota; kingdom Metazoa; phylum Chordata; order Ceratodontiformes; family Protopteridae; genus Protopterus; species Protopterus annectens. The sequence goes on from NC_056735.1 coordinate 1,044,947,541, forward strand.
GCAGGGGATTGGATGAGTTGCGTGAACCCATGGAAATTAAGGTGAATGGTTGAGAGATTGTTATTACAGGATAGCTAGTTGATGTTAAAGTTGCAGAGAATGATGGTTTCCTGGGGTAGAGAGAGAGTACCCCAGCTCAAGAGATTTTCTAGGGGTGTAATATTTTGCCCTGGTGGGAAATAGCATCCTATGATATTGATTGTTTTGCTTGGGTTTAGTTTCAGATTGGCATAAAGGATTTCTTCATTGTTGTGGTGAGGGGCAGATGTGTTTAGGAGCTGAATATAGAGGTGGTGTTTAAATATCAATGCTACACCACCTCTTTTTTTGCACAATCTGATATACAAAGGATGTTGTATTCAGGTGGAAGTATTTCCTCACTTTTGATGTGAGGTTTGAGCCAGGTTTCAGCTATGAAGAGAATATCTGAATATACTTATGCTGGCATGTAGTTCTTGGATTTTATTGCATATGCTTCTGATGTTTAGGGATATTATAAGTAGGTCTGTTGTTTTTTGTTGGCTAGGAGTTGAGTTGTGGTGGTGGTGGGGGGGGGGGTGCTTGGACTAGGGTTTGTGGTTGGGTTGGATTTAGGAGGACCAGGGTTTGGATGGATGTCTCCAGTGAGGGCAAGTTTATAGGGGGTGTTTAGGATATGTTTTATATACATAGTAAATTGCTTATGGTATCTTAGTGCTATTTTAGTTTTGTGCATTTGAAATACTAAGCTAATATAAGTATATCTTTTTACATTTGCTCTGTTTCAGTGTTATTTAATAACGCTGTGCTGCATTTATTTATTATCACTATTTTTCTGCCTGCATTTGTTTTAGCTTGTTGATTGCCTTGCTTCTGTTCTGATAGCTGTGTCCATTTTATTTACTACTGGTCAAAAGCTTTTGTGTTTTTATCTGTTTGGCTGGGTGCAACCTTATAAAAGTCTTCCATCTTGCTGGTGTAAAGGAAGTGCAAATTCTGTTCAGAGCTTCCTTGTGACTGTGGCTACAAAAGCATTTGAAATACCAAGCTGATATAAGTATATATATTTTTTGCATTTGCTCTAACTGTTTCAGTGTTATTTAATAATTCTGTGTTCCATTTATTTATTATTACTGTTTTTCTGCCTGCATTGTTTGCTTTAGCTTATTGATTGCCTTGCTTCTGTTCTGATATCTGTGTCCATTTTATTTTCCCACCCACCAGGCACAACTGTTGTCATGTTCTTACAACTTGGTGGCATTTGAGTTGCCCGCCTCTGCTATAAATTTGCTTTTGGACACTCCTCCCAGTACTATTGCAGTAGCTTATTCTACTGCATACAGTGAGATCATTTGGGAAGGCCAACCCCCTTAGTTTCTTAACCTTGAATTATCTTCTGTTTCCTCCCTTACTACTAACAAAAACTACACTTTAATCAGCTCCTTTTATTGTATTTGTGTCTCTTCCTACATTATTACTTTATTTTGCTTTTGCTGCTTGTTCTTAAAAATGCTCATTTGCATTTATCCTGTTGCATTTAGTACTGCTTGTTATTAGCCTGAATAAATTGTAATTGTTATTCTAAATCTGTTAGTTTTGGTTTAAGGACTTGGGCTTCATGTCAGTTATTTTACATTAAGAAGGTTTGTGGTCTGCACTCTTGTGGGAGACGAGGATAGCCTCTGCCCTTCTGAGTTGGGTATTGCTGGGTGAAGGCTTATTGTGCATTGGTTTTGGTTTAAGCACTTGGATTCCAAACCAGTTATTTTACATTAGTAAGATTTGTGGTCTAAACTCCTGTGGCAGGAGAGGATAGCCTACACCCTTCTAATCTGGGAATTGTTGGTTGAAGGTTCATCGTGTCTGTTATTCTGAAATTTTCTTAGTTCTGGACTAAGCACTTGAGCTTCAAACCCAAACATATTGTGCCTTTTGTGCTAAGTGTCTTTGTTCCGGTTTAAGCACTTGGGTTCCAAACCAGTTATTTTACATTAGGAAGTGTTGTGGTCTTAACTCCTATGGCAGGAGATGATAGCGTACTCATGCCTAAGTTGGGAATTGCTGGTTGAAGGCTCATTGTGTCTGCTATTCTGAAAGTTTTTCAGTTCTGGTTTAAGCATTTGGGCTGCAAGCCAGTTATTTTACATTGGGGGAGTTGAGGTCTGGACTGTTAGGGCAGGAGAGTGTGGCCTACACCCTTCTAAGCAGGGAATTGCTGGTGAAGGCTTATTGTGCCAATTAATCTAGTTTAAGCACTTGGGCTCCAAACCAGTTATTTTACATTAGGAAGATTTGTGGTCTAAACTTTTGTGGCAGGAGGGGATAGCCTCCACCCTTCTAAGCTGGAAATTACTGGTTGAAGGTCTATTGTGTCTGGTATTCTGAAGAGTCTTAATTCTGACTTAAATACTTGGGCTCCAAAATTAGTTGTTTTACATTGGGAGAGTTTGTGGCCTAGACTCTTGTGGTGGGAAAGTGTGGCCTACATCCTTCTAAGCTAGGAATTTCTGGTGAATTGCTCCTTTATTTAAACCGTTTTTTTGCTGTTGTGACTGTGATTTTATGCACTTTGAAATTCTAGCACATCTGCATTTTATAGCACAGGCCAGATTCAGATTTGCTGAATCTAGACTGCTTGGTATTATTTGAGCATTAAAACCAGCCGGTCACTGAGATGCTGAAAGATCTGAGGCACCTGTTGCTTCCAACTAACTATAAGTACCTGTTTTTGCTCTTATTTGCACTTTAATTTTGTATTTACATTCTGTTGTCTGTTTGAATTGTCTAAACTGTTTTTTGCCACATTTTACTGTATACTGAACTAGTACAGCTGTAGCATAGCCCAGTTCTAGGTTTGCTGTTTCTGGGTCTATTTTGTAACTTCTGATCATCAAATTCAAGCCATCCTTGTTGGTGAAGGCCCTTCTGCACTCTTGTGGGAGGAGAGTGCTGTCTGGGACGCGTATAATTGGGGGTGATTGGACTATTGCTCAGACAGAGCATCCTTATTGGCTAGTTTGAGTTAAAAGCATTATTTCTTGTTTTATTTAAGCCCCTCATTTATGCTTGTTTGCATGTAGTGCACCATTGTGCACTGCCACGTAGCAGTGGTTACCATATAGACACAAACATTTTGTTTGTTAAATTTTCCCTTAGCACTTTGCTTGTGGTCCTCCAAAGGTTTTTCTTGGCCATGCTGTATTGTCAGGTGGAACACTAAGCCTAGCCTCAAAGGTACTAACACACCTCTCACCCACTAGCCATTCCTAAGTGTGACCTCTTTTTCCTGACCTAATAAGTTTACCTAACACTATGGATGGACAATTTCCCACAGTTTCTCCAGCCAGCTTGGTCAACATGGACAAGCTGAGGCAGTGTAGCAACTGCCCTATGTTCAGCAACAACCTTCTACTCCTAGCTCACACAAACTCAACATGTGAGAGATCCAACTATATTAAAAACCTTGAATCCATGCTCTCTCACACACCAGCCAATACATATGACAATGTGTTGATTGTCAGTATGCACACCTCACCTCCTACTCCACCCAAACACATATCACACATGCCTACACATGTGCAGGTCCTCACCAGAAACATACCTAAACACCAGAGACCACCCAAACACAAGCACACTGTACATAAAACTTCCTCTACATAACACAATAAACATAACAGCTCATGCACCAGTGTCTCACCTGTCAAACCTTTAAGGTAAAAACACAAAACCAAAATATCAGTCTTAGGTGATGCCATCATAACACACCCAGATGTCCCTCTCACTAGACTGGATAAGAAAAAGGTCATGGTCAGCTGTCTGTCAGGTGCTAGGGTCCACCATATCACACATGCACTCAAGTCTCTCAACAACAGGTACTGCTATGACTCTGTCATAGTCTACGTTGGTGTGACCAACATGAGACATACCTCTCTGGACTATATGAAGAGAGACATGACTGACCTCTCAGATTATGTGCCTCAGGCAGATATGTCCCTAGTCTTAAGCAGAATTTTATCTTTTCACCTGGGATGATGCTTCACTACAAACAAAAAATGATCAACTTCAATAATTGGAATTGTTTCTAGTGTCATTCTAAGGGGATCCAGTATCTGTCAGCCTGGGATGACATGATCAACAGACCTTGATGCTTTGCCAAAGATGGTCTTCATCTGTCACCCCTAGGATTTTGGCTACTGGCTAAGGCTCTTGCCACCCCCATAGTGCCTTTTTTAGGCAGTCTCTCGAGAACAAAATTTCCAATATATAACTTCATCTAAACACAACCTCAAGGTTATGCAGCTAATTGCTAGGAGTCTTAACATGAAACTGCACTCACTGGAAGCAGTCCTCACCTTGGAAGATGCAAACATTTGCGCAGTCACTGAGACCTGGTTCAAGGCTGAGGAGGGCACTCCAGCCATACTGGGTTACATTTCCTTCCACATGTTCAGACCACAAAGTGAAGGTTTGAAAATGAAAGGAGGCAGTGTATCAATATTTATTAAAGAAAAATATACCTCCAGATTGGCTAAAAAGTATGATTCAGGTGCAATTAACTGTTGGTAGGACACCAATTTAAGTCACTGCCAGCTACAGGACCCCCTCCATGAATCAGGATAGCCACTCTGCCTATTTGGATCTACTTGAGTCTATCAAGATACATCTAGACACCATGGTTTTGGGTGACTTTAATTACCCATCCATTGACAAGGTAAATTACTCGTGCTCAAACTTACTTGCCCAAAGGTTCCTTGACTTCATTAACTCCAGTATCCCGGACCAGCTGGTTGACACCCCCACAAGAGGTGCCAGCGTCCTGGATCTGGTGCTTACCAATATGGGGGACCACTGTATCACTTCACTGTGAGGTCTTCTCTAGTGAGATCTGACCACAAATCAGTCTCATTTGAAGTAACTCTTGCAACTGCCCCCCCAGCAGCAGTTAAACTAAATAACTTCTTTAAAGCAGATTATAACCTCTTATGGGATGGTATAAATAGCTTTACTTCACCCCCCCCCCTCCAGATGGAATTGGCAACTATGCAGAGTTCTACACCAGTGCTTTATACAAACACCTGTATAACTGCATTGACTCAGCTGTACCTAACAGGACCAAAACAAGCTTCTTAAAGAAGAGCAGACCTGCCTGGTGGACAACTGCCATTAACATGCTTTACAACAAGAGGAAGAAATTGCTGTCTAAGAGTAAGAGGGAGTGATCCCTAACTGGAAACACTCCCTCCTCAGCTTAAACAAGCAATACTTGTGAAGTCCTCCAAAGCAAACTACGAATCCAAATTAGCTTCCTCAACTAAGGAAAACCATAAGGCATTCTTTAGTTACATCCGTAACCTAAAAGGAAAGTCCCAGGTTTGTGCTGAACTGGTAGTTAATGATACCACATATACTGAAGTTGTGGATATAGCTAACTGGTTGGCTGACAGTTTTTGTGAAAACTTCACTCCCCTGTCCTTGCCACACACACCGCATGACATCCCTACCACCTGTCCCCTATCTTATATCTCTAAAGAGTAGGCATAAAGACCCTCTCTAAGGCCAAAAACAGCATTTATGGGGCCTGATAACATCTCAGGCTGTGTCCTACATGGGCTCAAACAAAAATTAACAACACCACTGGGTATTCTTTTCAGTCAAAGTCTAAGCACCAGCTTTGTCCTAGCTGAATGGAAAATGGCCACCGTTGTTGCCTTGCACAAAGGTGATGCTTCCACTGACCTTGGTAGCTATAGTTATTAACCTGACTAGCCTTATCTGCAAGGCCATGGAGTGAATCATCATGAACCTTATCAACAAAGATATAGGTAATCTCCAATCACTTGACCCTACTCAGTTTGGATTTGTCAAAGGAAGATCATGCCTGTTAAACCTGGTGGACTTCTTTGAAACGGTCACCATGGCTCTGAATGAGGGGAAATTTGTGCATACAGCTTACCTAGACTTAGCCAAGGTGTTTGACACTATCTCTCACTCAGGCATCATTGACAAACTTACCCAGTTAGGTATCAACCCTTATATAATTAGATGGGATACTAACTGGCTCACTGATAGAACACATATAGTTAAAATAGGGGAATCCACCTCCAACAGCACAGCTGTAACAAGTGGTGGTCGACAGGGATCTGTCCTTGGACCTCTACTGTTTGGACTCTATTTCTCTGAAGTACAAGCAAAAACTAAAGGTCTGTGGCTGACAAAGTTTGCTGATGACTGCAAACTGGGAACAGTCTTAGAATCTCCAAATGATCTCAACATCCTACAAAAGAGTCTTACACAAACACATGATTGGTGCCAAAGTCATTGCCTTAAACTCAATGCAAAAAAAAAATGTATTAGCATCCCTTTGGTAAAAGTGATGTTCCTGCTAACTACCACATCAATAGCAACACCCTACGTATGCACTCAGTGGTGAGAAACCTGGACATACAGGTTGACAGCAATCTTACCTTTGATCACCATGTCTCACAGTGGTAAGAAGAGCATTCTATATTGCTCATTGCATAAGTAAGGGCATTCTTCCAGAAAAAAGGCATTATAACCTCCATGTACTCTTCCCTCATCAGGCCAATAACTGAGTACAGTGCCCCTTTTGGCATCTACCTTTCCAGGCACCTGCAACCATTGGAGAAAACACAAAGTTACCTCACAAGGAAAATTCAAGGTCTTCAGCATCTGTCTTATGTGGATCATCTGAACTCACAGACACTTTATTCTGTTTCATACAAACTACTCAGAAGAGATCTCTGCTTTGCATATAAGGCAATCTCTGACCCTGCTTTACTGGAAATGCTGCAATATCCATAAGTCAAATGGCACACAGGTTACTGGCTCTAAAGACCATAACCTGATATGTGATATTAATAGAACCTGCTGGAGGGACATATTTGTCTCCCAGAAGTTGCCACACATTTGGAACAGACTCCCACTTCATGTCAAACAGAGCACCTCATTGAGCCTCTTCAAATGCAATCTGGACGATTGGATGGGTAACCATAAATCCACCCCAGGGGTTCCACCTGTATTCCTCTTGGACATGGGCATTAGGTGCTAATCTTGGAAACAAGGGTAGAACTTGACTAGACGTATAAGGGCCCTAGGGCCATTAGCCTAGTAACTTCCTATGATCCTATAGATCCAAGTTGTACTTGAATATGCCCAGGGATGAACTTTGTTTTATGTGGTTTGGGAGTCTATTCCAGACCAGCGGTGTCCTCTGCAAGATATACCTGTCCCTCCTTCTATTGATGTTGCAGAAAACACTTAGATCCCTATACTGAGTATTTCTGATCCCATTTGGCTTTCTGATGTGCAATAAATCCATCAGTATTGGATCGTAGAATGACTTGTATGCCAGACACAGGTCATCTTTTTAGCAGACTGTAGGATACAGTGTATAGTGACAGGGCTTTGAGTTTCTTCATGTAGGACATATTGTTTAGGCCTTGTAACCTTTTAGTAAGCTATCTCTGTGGGTGTTCCAGTTGTTGCATGTGTCTGTACAGATATATACCAAAAGCAATGGCATCCCTATATCCAGACAAAATCCATGTTTATAAGCTGTGGAATATAGAAGGACTTTCTTACAACAATGGACACATGTTGGTCAAAAGTTAGATCACTGTCCACATAAGTTCCCAAATCTTGAGCAACCGGATCAACTCTTTGGAGTGTATTGGTAATGTGGTAGTTCCCTGGGATAGATAACTTCCCAAAGCATACAATAATGCACTGTTTCGCATTTAGTTTGAGTCCATGATTTTGGCAACAGTTATTGAGGACAAACCTTCCTGCACAATGGTTAAGTTATCTGGTGATTCAATAACTGCTCTTATCTTGCACACATTTGTAAACTTAGTCAGCCAAGGCCCATAGTTATTGGCTTTTACTTCAGAAAAGTAGATGCTAAACTGGAGAGTTCCCATCACATAACCCTGGGGGGAATCCATTTATGAATGGTCTCTGTCTTGAGGTAACTTCCCCTATTTTGATTTCCTGCATGCTATTTGTGAGCCAGTTGACAATCCAGTGGGTGACATAGGTGTTGATTCCTAGGTTATTTAGCTTCTCTACAATGTCTGAGTGGAGAATGGTGTCAAAAGCTTCAGCCATGTCAACGAATGCAGTGTGTACCATTTTGCTGTCATTCATTGTTTGGTGACCTTTTTCAAAAAAAATGCACAAAGTTGAGTAAGCAAGACCTGCCCTTGATGAATCCACGCTGAGATGGGTCCAGTTCTTGGAGGTTCCCTATGTCCTGATTGATTAATTCCATGATAAGTCTTTCCATGGCTTTTTATATGAGGCTGGTCAGATTTATGGATCTGTAATTGCCTGGCTATGTGGAAAATCCTCCCTTATGCAGGGGAGTGACTGTGGCTGTTTTCCATTCACTTGGTAAAAAAACCTGTATGGGGCTGAGATTGAACAGAATTGTTAGGGGTGTGTCTTAACCATGTTTCATGCTATTTAAGATGCATCCATGGATATTGTCAGGACCCACCAATGTAGTATTTTTAGATTTTGATAGCACTTTTAGGATGGGTCTATATTATAACATCGAATTTTATAAAGTTAGAATGTTATAATATCGAACCAGTTTTGTCGAATGCTGAAAACAGCGAAGGTGCAGGACACTGGATTCTTTCCCAGGGAAAGAATTTGGTGGGCCATTGTTGTGGCTTTGCTGTTTTCAGCGTTTGATATGTTGGAACTTTACGGGTTGGGTTCAGGTAAGTGTGAGATTGTGTGTAGGTTAGGGGGCGGGTTAGGTGAGTTAGGGAGCGGGTCAGGTAAGTGTGCGATTGTGTGTAGGTTAGGGTTAGGGGTGGGTTAGGTGAGTTAGGGTTAGGGCGCGGGTCAGGTAAGTGTGCGGTTGTGTGCAGGTTAGGGGGGCGGGTTAGGTGAGTTAGGGTTAGGTCGCAGGTGAGGTGAGTGTGCGATAGTGACAGACCTTAGGGTTAGGGTTGGGTTAAGGTAAGTGGATAGCTAGTAGTGTATGCAAAGTTTAGTTTAGGTTTAGGTGTAGGATTTTAAGTGTATATGTGTAGATTGCTGTTTTTTGTGTGTGTTTGTGTTGTGTTTATGTTTCTCGGAATAGCGATTTTTTTTCCCTGGGAAACTGTTTATGTGCCGCATACCACTGTAAAAACATGTCTCCTGTAATTTGTGTGTATACTGATCATGTCTAAATAACTAAATGTGTCTGTAATTTTTCTTTGTGGAGCTTTTCTCCCCAGGCCTCTGCTGAAAAAGGGACTTTTTGGCTCAGTCAGACATCCCCGGTTAACAAATGTAAAATAAAAAATAAAATAAATAAATATTCTGACTGTTCGATGTTTGCAGATTTCGGTGTTTAGGGTTCAATTTTATAACATTCGGTCTTTGTAGATTTCGATGTTATAATATAGACCCCTTTTAGGACTTGATATTGTGTGATAGCTGGAGGTTTTCCAGATTCAGGTATATCTTGAAGAACAAACAGTGGAGCGAGAGGGGTAAAGTTAGAGCTAAATTTATCAGCCAGTAGGTTTGCTATATCTTTAGTCTCAGAGTATTTTTATTTTTACTTTTTATTTTTATTTTACATTTGTTGACCGGGATAGTCCAACTGGAATCATGTCCATTTTCAGTGGAGGCCTGGGAGAAAAGCTTCAAGACAGACAGTTACAAATAAAAATAGTTATAAACAATGTAGGCATTTTACAGATTTGATATATACAAATAATGTAAAAACAGTTATTAACAATTTAGACATTTTACAGATTTGATATATACAAAGAATGCTAAAGCAAGTTCATAGGATAAAGTTTCCCTTGGGTTAAACACAGGGGAAATTTTAACAGTATTTTGAGAAATAATTCTCATTTTAGGTAAAAGTTAGCCAGGCTTGTTGCAGTGGCAAAGCCAGTTTAGAGCCAGATGTTGTTTGAGTCTGGATTTAAATTGGGTTAGGGAGGAGAACAATGTGTAGGTAAGATCTTTCAGCTCAGCACATTTCTGCATTGTGCTTTTGATATTATGAACATACATAAAACACATGACGTCACACATTGTTCCTCATTTCATGGCTATGATCATCTCACAACTTTTATAGTTAGACTTGTGTAACTACGCATTGTAGCATAGCATTCTGTTACTATGCTGCTCAAAGTGACTGCTCTGTATAGTGTGCCAGGTCCTTCAGTATTGCATTACATAACTACCTGGGATGCATTAACACCCTCACTTCCTACCATTCACAGAATACTGGTTGCTGCCAAAACTGATTATTTCCACATTGACTACTTGTATTTGAAGGATTGTACAGGTGCATTAATCCTCTCAGTATGTTACCATTTTCACATGTAAGCAACTTGCCATTACATTTGCATTTTTGGCAAGAAAAATGTTAAAGTTGTTTAACCTGTATGTCTGTTCAAACATCACTTCATTCTATGTAAATTACTGCATTTGTTTAATTTCTACTGTATCAGCTTTCTTTGTCAACTGTTATCTTACCTCTCAACAAGAATTATTATTTATGAACCTCCCTCATTTTGTTGAAATGTAGCTCTCTCCCTCACAGTTCTTTTTCAAATGTGGTGACCTTGTAGAAAAGAACAAACTCGGAATTGCATGAGCATAGTAAGGCCTTGCTGAGTCTAATTATGATGGCTGACAAAAAGCAGTTATTAAAACATGGAAATCAAAGTCTAAATGAACTTTACTATATGTGGTGAAGACAGTAATAGAGTTAAAACAACTGGAACTGGGATGCTTAGAAAAGGGTAGGAGCAAATTACATAGGAAAAAATGGGAACTATGGGATCAATACATGCAGAGGAGGAACAAGGTTTAAAAGAAGACAGGATTTGAAAGAGCTAAGTAATGGTTCACTAACAATGACTGGATATGCTAAAAATTATGTATAATGTTTGGAGATACAGTAGTGTTGCACGGTTTGTAATGTATAATGCTTGCAACTGAGATTGTGTCACTACGGTTTATTGTCATTTATATGATTGTAACATGTCCTATGTCATACATGATAATTTAATAAAGCTGTTTCTTGTTTAAAAAAAGATTGTCGAATTATATTTACTAGTGTTTAATGACAATAATTGCAGGTGTAGCCTTCCTTTCATGTTGAAAAATTGTGTGATAAAGTCATACTCATTTTCTTCTGTCAACATTTAAATTTTAAAGTCATGTGTTCTTGAGTGGCCCTGTTCTTGAGTGGCCCTAAGTATTTCTAGAGTTTTCCCTAATTATGATGAGAGGGGAGAAAAGAACAAATTTCTTCTTAGGCTCCTCCTGCCTCTTATTTATGTATTCTAAGATGCTTTTGTTAATGAAGTGCTGTCCATGCATTCTTGCGTACTTACTTGCTTACCGAGGTTAAGTTTATTTACCATTCAGAGTTTATATTTTGTGCTCAAGCCTAGTTGTACCTCAACATGGCCTCTAGCAGGTGTTCTGGCCATGTACAGGTGCTGCTTCACATGTAGGGTTGCTTAGCATCTTGCATATTCAGTGATCAATGCCGCACATCACCCAAAGACAGACAATCGTGCAGCCTTTTTTGCAATGTGTACATGTTTATTAATGAATCCTTGGGATTTTTTCCTTTACTGAAAAAGGAACTGGTAGTTGTGTCATTTGCTGCTGAGCTAAAGCACATTTTGTTGTTTTTTACAGCCAACCCTTTTTATTTAAGCTGAAAAAGTAAGATACCTATTTGGAAATACAGGCTTCTGTCCAAAGCAAGTACAATTAAACAGAAGTGTAGCTAGGGCTGAGCAAAGGGGTCAGCCACCCTGGCCACAGGGTGTCAAGGCACACGATCAGCAGATGCAGATCAGTGGTAATGTAATACCAACTTTCAGTTTCTGAATTCTAATAGTTCATGTGCACTCATGGCTGAAGCACTGTGGCTTCAGCTTTCCATGTGGCATTCAAAATGTAGCAAGCCTGTTTTTGCACCTCAACTCAGAGTTGAAGGGAGGGGAAGAACTTTTTTTTTTTTTTTTTTGCTCCTCAGCTTAGACATGCGGAGGACTTGGGAGCTGACTAAGTACCACAACTCCATCAGTTTGTCACCTCTGGAGAAGATGATTGTGTGGTGTGTGACGGCCATGCCCTGCACCCCCTGTTCATATTATGCTTTCTGCACTGTACACCCCCTGTGCATATTATGCTTTCTGCATTGTGCACCCCTTGTGCATATTATTCTTTCTGCACTGTGCACCCCCTGTGCATATTATTCTTTCTGTACTGTGTACCCCCTGTGCATATTGTGCTCTCTGCACTGTGCACCCCCTGTGCATATTATACTTTCTGCACTGTGCACCCCCTGTGCATATTATGCTTTCTGCACTGTACACCCCCTGTGCATATTATGCTTTCTGCACTGTGCACCCCTTGTGCATATTATTCTTTCTGCACTGTGCACCCCCTGTGCATATTATTCTTTCTGTACTGTGTACCCCCTGTGCATATTGTGCTCTCTGCACTGTGCACCCCCTGTGCATATTATACTTTCTGCACTGTACACCCCCTGTGTATATTATGCTTTCTGCACTGCACACCCCTTGTGCATATTATGTTTTTTGCACTGTGCACTCCCTGTGCATATTATTCTTTCTGCACTGTGTACCCCCTATGCATATTATGCTTTCTGCACTGTGCACCCCCTGTGGATATTATGATTTCTGTACTGTGCACCCCCTGTGCATATTCTGCTTTCTGCACTGTGCACTCCCTGTGCATATTATGCTTTCTGCACTGTACACCCCCTGTGCATATTATGCTTTCTGCACTGTGCACCCCTTGTGCATATTATTCTTTCTGCACTGTGCACCCCCTGTGCATATTATTCTTTCTGTACTGTGTACCCCCTGTGCATATTATGCTTTCTGCACTGTGCACCTCCTGTGGATATTATGCTTTCTGCACTGTGCACCCCCTGTGCATATTATGCTTTCTGCACTGTGCACCCCTTGTGCATATTATGCATTCTGCACTGTACACCACCTGTGCATATTATGCTTTCTGCACTGTACACCCCTTGTGCATATTATGTTTTCTGCACTGTGCACCCCCTGTGCATATTATTCTTTCTGCACTGTGTACCCCCTATGCATATTATGCTTTCTGCATTGTGCACCCCCTGTGGATATTATGCTTTCTGCACTGTGCACCCCCTGTGCATATTCTGCTTTCTGCACTGTGCACCACCTGTGCATATTATGCTTTCTGCACTGTGCACCACCTGTGCATATTATTCTTTCTGTACTGTGTACCCCCTGTGCATATTATGCTTTCTGTACTGTACACCTCCTGTGGATATAATGTTTTCTGCACTATGCACCCCTTGTGCATATTATGCATTCTGCACTGTACATCCCCTGTGCATATTATGCTTTCTGCACTGCACACCCCTTTTGCAAATTATGTTTTCTGCACTGTGTACCCCCTGTGCATATTATTCTTTCTGCACTGTGCTGTGTATCACCTGTGCATATTCTGCTTTCTGCACTGTGCACCCCCTGTGGATATTATGCTTTCTGTACTGTGCACCCCCTGTGCATATTATGCTGCTGAGAGTATACTTTTTGAGCTGTCAGACTGAATGACTTGCTGTAATCTGTATGTTCCTTTATGTGATCTAACAGCACCTGTGCACATTATACTTTGACCATAGTTTCTTTTTCCTTTCTGTTTATATTATTTGTTTGTTTGTTTTGTCATCTCACAAACAAGCTGTAATAATGCAACTTTTTTTCTGACTAGGAAATTGCAAGTTGAGAGCTTTCATTTAGTCCCAGTGTATGGTCCTGAAAGAATTACTATAAAGGAGACATTGCCCAAGCGTGTGGGTCTCTTGATATTATTAGTTTGCAAAATTGCATTTTTGAGGTCAAAACATCCTTTACTCCGCAAAATATGTAAAGAAAGTATTGTCAGAATAATAACTCCTCTAATGCTGACAATGTCCGAGTGTTAAGACTACAGATAATCCTAGTGAGTGCCCCCTTGCAGGGTCTTAGTCACTTTACATAAATAACATTCTCTTTCTATAAAGTTTAGGAGGGAGTCATTTGCCTTTTGCAGTAAATGCATTTGAATGAAGAGAAGAAAATTTAGGGACATGAAAATATGTGGTAGCATACCTTCAATGGATGTCACACAGTGGCCGGAGATACAATGGGCATGCATTTTGGTCAGCATGTGGATCTGCACCACTTTCTGCACTATTCAGAGCAGTCATCTACAACTGGACTGTTCAGAATAGTCATCTACAAAAATGAAATAATCTAAGTGCGGGACTGGACCTCTACTGTTTCAAGTCATAGCTCACTCAATGCTGACAGTCTAGATAAACACAACAAAGGGAAATGATTTTTAACCATGTAATACCCCTTATATGTTATAAAAACAAAACAAGACAAAACAAAAATCCGTCCTTTGGTTTAGAACTGTTTCTTGGAAATGCTATCTATACAATACCAAAATATGCTATATTCCCATTGGATCTGTTGTTTTGTTTGACAGAACATCAATAACAATAAACACACATACCTTTATATATAATATTAATACAATATGTATTTCGGGCCAGATTGAAGTGCACCTGCACTTAGTGCTACTATCGTGCATGCAATAGTGTGCTGCTTGGTATTAATTAAACAGTTGTACACTTTGTGCAAGGCCTCAATGCAAGGGCAAACTGCACAATATGCTAATGGCAGCATACATTGTTGAACTGCATGCTAATTATTCAATCTGATATGATGGAGGTATTCAGGAATGTATACAGTCATCAGTATACTCAGGGCTCCTTTTTTACCTGAAATCCAAAACTCTTTGGAATACAGCCATGAAGAAACTTAGAAAAAAATATTACAGGATGCTGCTGCCATCATTAAGCTGCATGTACAGCAGGCTTTAATTCAAGGTGCTGCTGCTACTGTCAGGCCTTGGCCGAGAAGAAGGGTGTTCAGTCCCCGTCTGACATATCATGCACTGCATGATACAGAAATTGTAAAGTGATACAGGGTGGACAGAGAAGCAACAGAGGAAATATACAGCTTCTGCAACTCTCACCTGAGACCCCATGGAAATCATGTAGAACCCATCCTAGTGGAAACAAAGGTACATATAGTATTACAATGGGATTTTATTTCTATGTGTCTGCAGTCTATGATCCACCCCCAAGCCTTCAGGGAAGTGTGAGATGGCATAACACTGATGCACACACCAAAGGAGTAAGTCACAACTGTGCAAAAGCTTTATGCCATAGCACACTTCCCTGAAGTTTTGGGGAGGCCATAAACTGCATATACACATAGAAATAAAAGCCCCAAACAATGAACAGGGAAGGTAATAAATTAACAGATAAGGGTGCCACTCCATTAACTTTCAGTTTCTCTTTAATGCCCTAAGCATCTTAGACAATGTGTGTGCAGGTAACCCTATCTGTTTCCATGACTTACACATATTGCACATACATCACACTTGTGACCTGTACACAATATTTGCTAGGGGTAACTTTCCACAAGGGCAGCTAGTGGGGGATGCAGGTTATGCATTGGAACATTGCCTCATACCATCCAGGAGAAACTCACACAAACCCACAGGATATTAATACAAGAATACACATGATCAAACTAGGAATATAATACAACATTTATTTGGCTTACTCATCATAGCATCATAGCCTAGTACTAAGCTAAGTGCCCTTGCGAGCCATTTTAAGCCTAGCCAATTATTCCTTGTGAGACTCAAATCCTGCACCTTGTGTTTGTAAGGCAAACACCTTAACCATTAGGCCACCCTCCCAACCCCAATCAAGTTTCCATTGCCTGGACACCTTAGGAGGCACCCACCTCTGCAAAAATATTAGTAGTCTGTGCCATATTGCACAATATAATTCTCAAGAAACAGATTCAACAAGGACAGCTAGACCCTGAGCCACAGTCCACAGAATGACAGGCAGGGCCAGCAGCAGATACAGCTGAGGAGTCTGAGGAATAACCACCAACTACAGCTGCTGCTGGCAAACATAGTCGTCCACAATATGTCAAGGCTCTGGCTAAGACACAAAGGATAGCACAATTATAACCTAACCAGTAAAGATCCTAAGCACACAAATATTAAAACGTATATCTGCCAATGTCTTCAGTCTTTACTTAACCATGCAATGCTTGTGTCCTGTCAGCATTAAGCAGAGTTGACCCTTAAGGGTACATATTGTAGCTACAATATTATTGAACATAAGTGGTGAACATGTAAAAAGAATCTCATTGATTACTTTTATATAAAAATGCTTATTTATCAATAATATGAAACATGTCTCAACTCTACAGTGATATCGTCAGTAAGGCATGAGTGAATTATACAATATACATCTAGGATTGTGCCCAATACTGTGTATTATGAATGACATTTGTCCAGTGTATATAATCCAATAGTAATCAGGTCAATGTTACCCATCATTTACAGAAGCATAAGAGCAAACAACAATTCATAACTAGTAAGACTGAATTAGTAAGAATTATGCAACCAACACAATTACAGTCAACAAGGACATAATTAATACTTTACACATGAACAGGAAAATAAATATTTATGAGACATTTTTGTAATACATGTGATGAAAGCAAGTATCTGAATAAGCAAGCATTAGTTAGCCACTCTGTGCATCAGACATAGGCAACCCAAAATCACATATAAATATGCACAGTGCATGGCACAATCATTATCGTCTCTTGCATTGGGTAAAGGAGGTTATAGGAGGTCAAACCTGACACCAAACAGGTGAGAGTGTGTCAGTTTTTCAGAATGTATACAATTTCCAGGGGCAGTAAGAACACATTGCTATCATTCAATAGTAATTGTTTAAATAAAATATGTGTGTATGAGGTGGTATGGGTAAGATGCTCTTTAATGTGTGAGAGCCTGCATGAGCACAATCAAAGCATCTGTGATAGCACTGTGTCCCTACATCTCAGACACATGTGAGCCATGCAAGATATGGAATGGCACTGCTAGTTCCATGGGCCTGGCCAGAAGTTGGGGTGCAACCTGAACATGAATAATGACTGATGGATGAGCTGCCATCATGATGATGTCCAGGACCATGGGCACATGGTTTACTAAGTCTGGAGGTGGACACCTCATTCACTGATAATGCAGAACAGGTAGTGCCCATACAGGAGTGGGATCATGCACAACTGTATTGGCTAACACATAACACCTCCCCAGCCACGTAGGTGCTGACCCTTCACCAACAGACACAGCTCGTTCCAGTGGGTCATTCATTCTATCCAAAAAGTCACCCATATGGTTCATGCAGTCTTAAAAAAGCACTGATGGAAAGTACCTGTTCCACCATGATGGCCCTAGACATATCTTATGTGGCACCTAGAACAACTACCAGTAGCCATCCTTTCCTGGGCAATTGCATCTGCCCTATGATTTCCATTCTTAATCATATCACTCTGTCATGATGTCTTATTTTTTGGCAATCATGGCCATGTCTTCCAACAGTGTTAATGTCATTGGTGATCTGCTCCCAGATATAGTCTTAGAATGACTTGTCAACTTCACCCCATCTAACAGGAATAATCTATCTCCAAGGTGCATAGATGATGACTTCATTCTCCCCATCTGTGTATGGAGGTTTGTGGGTAGCAGATGTCTTGTGCACCATAGTGCTGTATGAGGTGAAATATAATAAAGGGAATTAAGCCAAAAGTGTAAGTGTTAACAAAAAAAAAACGTATGAGTTTATTCAGCCATCATGCACATAACTAAGGTAAAACTAAGAATACACACAAAGGCAATACAGAAATGTAACCCCTCCTCCAATAAAACAAAGCAAATACAAAGCATGGAGAAAAGTCTGTAAGGAAACAACAGCTGTGTAATTCCTTACCACATAGCAGCATTGCAAAGATATTTCTACTTAATTAAAAATGAATTGCATATCCACTTGCGCTGATGGCAGACATATATCACAGGCTTAACACATTTGTTGAGCTACAAATGTAAGCCTCTGACATTGATAGTACTGATATAACACATTTTTGCAACAAGTGTTCGGATTCTTACAGAAGTGTTTCAATAATGGCCAGTGACATTTACATGATATAAAACTATTTCATTAAAATAAATAACTTATTTACATGCCTATGACAACAGGAATGGAAAAGAAATGCAGACATCAAACAATGGTATTGTGACTTTTAATGAATCAGTAATTGAAAAACACATCCCTTAGTATGAAACAAAAAAATACCTTTGAAAGTTAGAGTATTGCAAGTCAAATAGTGGTATTGAAATGTGTGTGGGTCTAAGAATTCTCCCCTTCTATAATACAAACACCTTACCTATATGATTAGCTTATATAGAGCAGATTCAGCCCTCTGACTACTGTGAATATGCAAATCAAGCTTTATATCATTAGCATTTATGAATACCACAATCTGAACTAAGTTCTATGAAAGTAAACATGGTGTAAGGACCAAGACAAGCCTGTGCAAAAGCCCTAGCATTGCAAGAAAGAGCACTGAGAAGTGTTACTTGCTAAGGGCTTGCAAGCATGAACGATTAGTGTAACTGCAGGAATGATTAATTTTTCACAGTCCTGCTACTCTGATGTGCATTTACTGAGGATGTCTTAGGGGGAATAGAGTTAGCAAAAAGTTATGGCATTACATTGACTGTCTCAGGAGGGAAACATTTTTTAACATTTGTATAACTAAATGCTTATGATGTAACTGTGCCTGTGAGTAATAATCTGTTGTCTGTAATTCATATGAAGTATAAAACATATGAGCAATAAAAGCGCACATCAATTATGTCAGACTGACATAAAAAGGGGAATAATGAAAACAAAAGAAAGGTCAACCAAAAACTGTATTATTGCAAATATGTTTTGCTATAGAGACAGGTATTAGCGTAACTGTTGCATATATACCATTCATCTACACATCTACTGGGAATTTACAAAGGACAGCTCTAAGAAAAGGCTTGTGTGGGATCTTTAATGTAAATTTACACTATGTGACCTATTGATTATATGAAACTAAATGTCCACAAAACAAACTCAGAGACAACCACAGAAGTAGTATGGAACTTCAAACACCACTCCAAACAATGCAAAAAAACACAAATTTATTGTAAAGCGCTTTTTGTCTCTGTTCTTACAGGGACTTCTTCAGACAAATTTAAAAAGAAACTTCAGAATATTTAAATCAAACTTTAAAAATTCACATGATGCCCAAACACCTATCATTCACCAAAATGCATTGAAATAATTAATTAAGCTCATTAATGAGTTTGTTCTCAATTAAGGGCGAATCTTTCTTGTTCAAATAGTAAACACTGCCCACATGTTACTATATAATCACACCACTATTCCTCAAGACAACTTACATACTTCAACACAATGTTACAAGACGAGGCAAGCAAAAACATATAACCTTGATGTTTATATAATCTTACTGATTATTAACATAAAATTCTAAAAGTACACGACCAAAGAACGAAGTAGCTTTTTAAAACAGTTCTTAAAATTCCTAAAAATAAATAACAAGTAGGAAACCAGAACACATCCAAAAATACATTCAGACCTATAAGGTAGTCACTTAATATACCCTGGTAGTGCAGCTACAGTATTGTTACGAAATCTAACAAATAAAATATATACTACACTAAGTTACTTTGATCCCAAGTCCTAAGACATAAAAAAGTTACACTAGCAGGGCTATAAGCATAAATATACAATAAAATTGATATAATCAAGAAATGATAACCAATAAACAGTTTCCACCACATACTACAGGTAGTAGTAAAGAGTATGGCACATATAATAATAATAGCACCATCATAAAACTTTTTCTACAGACACAATAAATAATAAATGTAGAAAAATGAAAAGAATAGAAATAAAAATTGAATAAATAAATAAATAAATAAGGGAGCCTCACTACAAAGCATGTTGATCTAAGTAAGCTCTTCAATTTTAAAATGCACTTTATTGAACAGTTTTCGTTTAAACCGGGTTGATGGCAAGCTTGTGTACGTAGTTGACACAATAATTCTAGTCTCTCCAATAAAAGTGCATCAGACCCTCCCTTTTTATCAGGAGGAATACCATCAATAACCCTAAATTTGAAAATATGATTTGTATGTACTCCAACGTGTCTAGCCAATGCGTTCACTTGGTTGTTTCTTCTGATGTTATACAAGTGTTCGTATATTCTCTCCCACAATTTTCTATCAGTTTTGCATATATAGAACGTGGAGCAAACCTGACATTGTGCTAGGTAAACTATTCCCTTCGAGTTACCATTATATTTGTTCCTTGTAGAGTAATTTCTTCCTCTTATAGAAACATTTTTACCTACCTCTATATGTGAGCAATAATTGCACATACTGCATTTGTGCATACCTTGGCTTCCTACACTAGACTTTTGTTTTGATGACTGAAGAATAGTTTTGAGGTTCCTTCCTCTGTTGGATACTACTTTCGGTGTACCCTTAAGTCTACTTGATGTAGTGGTGTCTGAACTAATAAACTCCCAGTTTTTATTTATAATCTCTAGAATTCTATGGATGTCAATACTGTATGTTGTGATAAATCTAATTGTGATTACTTGTTAATAATCAGTAAGGTTATATAAACATCAAGGTTATATGTTTTTGCATACCTCATCTTGTAAGTTGTCTTGAGGAATAGTGGTGCGATTATATAGTAGCATGTGGGCAGTGTTTACTGCCTGAATAAGAAAGATTTGCCCTTAATTGAGAACAAACTCATTAATGAGCCTAATTAATTATTTTAATGCATTTTGGTGAATGATAGGTGTTTGGCAGTCATGTGAATTTTTAAAGTTTGATTTAAATATTCTGAAGTTTTTTTTTTTAAATTTGTCTGAGGAAGTCTCTGTAAGAACAGAGACGAAAAGTGGTTTACAATAAACTCGTGTTTTTTTCGCATCGTTTGGAGTAGTATTTGAAGGTCCATACTACTTCTGTGGTTGTCACTTATTGATTGGGGTTGGAAGGGTGGCCTAATGGTTATGGTGTTTGCCTTACAAACACAAGGTGCAGGGTTTGAGTCTCACAAGGGATAATTGGCTAGGCTTAAAATGGCTCGCAAGGGCAGTTAGCTTAGTACTAACCTATGAACCTATGAATTACTTTCTTCTCATAAATCTGCCTGTTGTCTGTGGCAAATAGTTGAAAACGAGTTATGTTCATTCATGCCAATGTATCAAGGTTCAAATCTAAATGTTGTGGTGTTTGTATATCATTAGTAATGTGTATATTTCCATCTAGTAAGACAGACAAAGTTGAGAGAACACTGCAAAGGGATGCTCTATTTTTTTTGGTGTTATCCTTTGCATGCTGCTTTGCATTGCTCAATAGAAAATAATTGCGGTTGTGGTCACTAACAGTGAATGGTGATTCACTTCCCAAGGCAAACAAGAACATTTTAATTTGGTCTGCCTTCAATAGAGCAAATGAGCCTTCCACAAGTGGATAGCACTGGGTGAAGAAAATGCACTTGTCAAATAATAGGTAAAGTAAGGTTCTAATTCAGTTTACCTGTACATTTAATGAGTGTTTCAGAATAACTATTGACGCACTTTTTTATATGAATGTGTTGTTGCTGATGTTGTTAGAAACTCAACTTTTCTCAATATTAATAACAAGTGATATGCATGAGGTGAAATATGGCATTTTGTAAATTGATGTAACGTGATGTGGAAAACCGTATTACATATTATGCATTACATCAGCATATCTCCCAAATAATAATCTTGATAGGAATTTCCTTTAAAATTATATCAGTATTAACTGTGTCTGCCATGTCAAAAAAGATCTAATGTCAGCTGCCATCTGTCCCCTTTCACATCACTTGGCATTACTTAAACTCCTGATAATGTGTGACAGAATTTAAAGTTCTGATGTGGTAAGGAAATATGAAAAAGTTGAATGTGTCAGTTTAAAGCACTGCATTCTGTGGTCATTGCTAGATACACCCTTTAATGTTTATTTTTCCTTCCATTGTTGGTTTTTGCATTTGCATGCCACTTGGTAATGTGCAAATAAAGTTCACGGCTGCAGGCAAAAATGAAAAATTGAACTTGGGCACAAATAAGCCTGGCACCAGTGCTCGGCTATTAGCACTCTGAACGGTATTAAGCTAAGAAAAGGCACCTACTAGCCAAATATCTGTATGGCACAAACTGTAAATACACTGAGTATGGATCAAAAGCAGAGGAGCTGGTGTCAGATGAAGTACTGATATACATTGTGGTACATGAATTCAGCATCCTAAGTCTGTGTCATAAATGCTGAATTTGTTACTTATTGTCCCTGTAAACTATTGTAAGCAATGTCTTGTTGTAGAAAACTAAAATATTCATCTTGTGACTAAAATCATTTGCTATGCTTGATGTCACAAATGACAGTTTCTATAGTGTGAGAAGAGAAATTTACTAACATGATGAATGTTGATATATGTAAAATATATTATAGATTACATATCTGTATAGCCTAGTAATTAGTCTTGATAGTAACACATTTCCCTTATAAATTATGTCATTATGACTTCTATGTGGTATGTCACAAATGAGCTGATGTAATTTTATGTGCGTCTCCTTTCTGTATAATTAACATTACCTGAGTCCCTAATGGTGTGTAACAAAATTGCAAGTTCTGATGTGGCAAGCCAATGTTGGCCAATCGTATTAAGCTAGGCAAACCAAAATACTGCACAAACATTCAATGGAAACACCAAAGCAACCCAAAAAATTCTGGAGAGCAATCAACAAAATACTTAATCCTAGTCAAACTTCAACCCCCTCTCCTAATTTGCCAGGCAGTAAAAACAATATTGCAGAACAATTTAATAAATTATTTATCAAAAGCATTCTGGCCCTAACCAACAACAACCAACGCACCCAATTTTTTCTCCTCAGCATTTGTGCAAAGCTTGGCATTGCATACCAGTTCTGAATGATGGCCAGTGCCATTTCATGTTCAATGGCAAAAAAAAAAAATGGAAAGTTTTTGCCATCACCTGCACTAGCCCAGTTGTCTTCATATAGATGTGCTTAGACCTGCTGTATGGTAGGAAGACAGAGTAAAGGCACTATGTTGAAACACTTACTGTAGCAGTTAGTAAGCTTCAGGATGTGATGAACTAAGAGTTCTTGTAATTCACATATCTGTATATTGATGTTTTTCCATTGTGTCAAGGGTTTGATGCCAGACTTATGTCAAAATACTATTTCCTGCTTCTTTATATTCATATCCTGAGTTTGACTAAAAACTTCTGTATTTATCTCCAGTTACAACATGTCTTGACCCTATCAGTACCAGGAAGAATCTAGTACCGCATTTGAACAGTACATCAATAAAGTTTTTGCAAACACATTCCATCCCCAACAGAGAGACTTAAACCACCCTTATCCTACTCAAGTCATAATCTTGTTTCTACACTCCTATCCCTTCTTACTCCCCATAAAAAATACTTTATTGTGCAGAGCATGACAGATTAATAATGTCTACATCCTCTCTAGCTTCGATAAGATGTCATGGGCACTTCAATTGTGTGGTTTCAACTTTGTGAAGTAAGACCTCCTTTGTGGTGTGCTGGGATAATGGTCAGATCCATACACTAGTTGTATAGTTTCAAGGATTTCAATCCAAAACTATATCAAATTGCTATTGACTATTTTTATAAGACTATTTTATGTGTTGCTATTGCCTAAATATTGTATTAAGTCACCATTATCCACCTTCTGTCATAATCCATGTGCTTACTGTCTGCCTTTCCTCATCTATTTATCCATCTATCTCTCACTCTGTGTTATCTTCTGAGTCTTCAGTATCTGCGCAATGCCTGACACTGAGCACCACTACTAAGTGATTGTTATTGGGAGCTTGCATCTTATGATAAAATATTGTGAGTTTTTGCCTCAGACCTCATTAACACAGCTACATGCAAGTATGCTTAAATCCACTGTGCTATGGAAAGAGTAAAAGTAATAAAGCTTGACATGGTTACTCTTACATATCTAATAGGCTGATGGATGTCATGTACATTCTAAGGTATGTTACAACTGACAGAACTGTGATGAAGGCTGCTGCCTACATACCCTCTTCTACTACCTCTTGTCAGCATTCTTTACAATGTGTAATTTAAACTTGCTAAAGTATGACTTCCTATGCAGTGAGTTGAGAGGATCATCTGATCTATACACTAGCATTTTACACTGTCGAAGGTTCAGTTCCAGAAGTTTGTCATACAATTATGGAATGCTTGTCCATTTGTATGTGTGCAACTGAGTGACACATGTTATCAATCCACAACTATCCCCCTTATGCCATTATCATAGTTCCCCTCTCCTGTCCCTTTTTGATCTAGATTGGAAACACTTTATTGTACATAGCAATACCCATAAAATGTACAGATTTTCAAAGGATGTCTACATTTCTGCATCTTAAATTTTGCCTTTATATATACAGAGCCTGATGGAATAATCATGATGACAATCCTAAGAGTAACACAACACAAAGATGTCCCATAAAGAAACCACTTTGTATGTCTCTGTCTGTAAATTTCACCTTCTTCCCACTCCTTGGATGTCATCAGTCTTTCTTTTCAGCATTTCAATGATGCCCAGTGCAAAGCAGCAGATGTATCTTATGAGGAATAGCATTATAGAGCTGATTTATTTTATTTAACATTTTTTACCAGGAAAGTCTGACTTGGAACAAAGCCAATTTCCAGTGAATGCCCAGGGAGAAACACTCTAGATGCATGTCTTTGAAACATAGAAGGAAACCAGACCACCTAGAGGAAACCTACACAAATGCACAGAGGACATGCAGACTCTGCACAGAAGGCACTCCGGCCAAGAACTGAACAGGAGAACCTCTTGCTGTAAGGTGACAATGCTACCGCTGCACCATTGCACCGTCTGGCAAACCTGATGACAAAATCTTTCTTATTTCTTGCCTTCAACCACATTAGTCTGATATCCTTCCTGCAACTGTGCTTAGACTCGCTGGGATATGTAAAGACAAGCTAATATTTATTAGGCGTCTGGATGTAATATACAACTTAAGGGATTTTACAATTGTCATGACTGCAGTGAAGACTAAAGTATACATTCTCCTTTGCTTCAATCTGTTTTCAGATTTTAGTTTTGTGAAGTAAGAGTTCATATATGGTGTGCTGAGGTCTGTAGACTGATTTTTGTAGTGTAAAGGTTCAAATCCATAAGTATATGAAACTGTTATTGAATGTGTTTTATATTACTCTTGCATGTAACTGCTGTCTACATATCTTATTAACTCACCATTATCCTGCTGTTGTATAATCTGCTTACTCCCTGTCAGGAACACTTTTTTTGTACAGATCATAGCAGAATTATTATGACGACAAACTTAAGACTAAGATGACACAAAAGTGCAGAAATGGCCCATAAGCAAAACTCTTCCTCTGTCTTTATCCATCTCCCAATCTTCCTTCCCCCTTTTTTTTTGTTCTCATCTTTCAATGGAGCTTGGCAGAGTGCAGCAATGCTGCCTAAAGTTAAATGGCATTTCACTTCTTATGGCAAAAGCTGAATATTTCAATTCTGACCCCACAAGCATGGTTCACATCATACAAATGTGCTTAGCCCTGCTGCACAATAGAAATACAGACCGGCGGTTCTATTGTGAGACACTTACTGTAACATATTTATTAAACTGCTGGATGTAATATATGCCTTATGAGATGTTATAGTTGTCATCACTGTGATGAAGGCTGATGCCTACATTTCCTTTGCTTTAATCTGTTGTCGATGTCCCTTCAGATGTGTGATTTTAACTTAGGAAAGTATAACTTCCTATATGATGAGCTAAAATAATTCTTCTTTGTGTACACTTTAATTTTAAACTGTCAGGGGTCTGAATCTCATGCATGTCATACAATTAGGAAACGTTTTCTCTTCTAAATAGTACATGTTTGTGTGCTGCATTTGCTATTAACCCACCACTACCGCCCTTATGTCATCCTTATGTCTTTTGCATGTTTCCACTGTCCTGCCCCTTCTTGATCCATAATGCAAACACAATTTTATAAACATAAATGCCTCTGAAATGCACAGGTTTTCAAAAGATGTCCACATTTTTGCATCTCAATGTTTGTTGTGCTCATCACTAAGTTTGTGACTGTCTGGCAAACCACTGAGGACTGGAGTCATTAAGTAATGCCATACATTTCATTTTCAAATTTATAGGAGTAAGAAAATGAATGCTAACATGAATCCTGTTATCCTAGCCAAGTGCCAGTTTATAAGGGCAGTATTAACAATGTGCATTTTATCACCCATTTTTTTTAAAGCTGGATGTACAGAGCCTGACATAAGAATTAATGTATTTATTTTAATTGACATTTGTTTGCAGGGATAGTCTGTTTATATATTTTTTTCAGCAGAGGACTGGGAGAAAAGCTGCAGGTATAGATCAAACTTCACATTGTAATACACAGAGAGTTTACATTTGTATCAGTAAATACAAAATTACATTTGAATCACTAATACATAGAGTCAAATATTTACAAAAATACAGATACACTGGGTACATAGAGGCACATATTTACATAATTGAGAGACAGCATGGTAAGTGTGAGAGAATGGAATAAGTTGTTGACACAAGAGTCTAAGATTGATATCTGGTGTTTAGTTTCAGATACAATAGTGAAGAAAGACATGATGTCTTAAATATTTTGAGAGGAGAGTTATGCTGAATGCAGTGAAACAATAACTAAACTTTATCTAGCATGGTCTTAATTATATATTAGAGACAGATGGAGCTTGTGAGATGGAGTTTTTATCGAAGTACAAAGCACAGGGGTAAGGTTTCATGTGGATATATTAGAGTTTAAGGAGAATTATGGAAATTATGAAGAAAATACAATGTTTATAGCAACACTAAGAGAGATTTGATAGGAATGTTTTCATGGATAATGGGTCAAAAGTAGATATGAGCTTTAGGTAGCACTGTAGATGGTTATCCTGGTATAGAGCAGTACCAGAGCCATTCGTTTTTGAGGTGGCTTTTGAGTTTGAAAGATTGGTAAGAGGTAGCTGCTCTAATGGAAGCAGGGAAGAAATTCTAGGCTTTGGCATCAGAGTAGGCATGACAGAAGTGTCTTGCTGATTAGTTTGGTCTATAGATAGAATGTTGCTTTTGGTCATGCGATTACAGAGATTGACTGGAAAAGTATTTTGTAGGGTTGCATTTCGAGCAGTGCACATCACAGTATAGTTACTGATGTTATATGCAGTGAGTAATTGCGTATATTTTAGGTAGTTTGGTAGTTCTAGCCAGTTATGGGTTTTTAGTGCAGTATAGTGATGGGTACGGTATTGAGCACTACTACTAACTTTGACAATTTTATTACATCATTGTTCCAGTTTTTGAATATTTGATTTCTGGTAATTTGTGAGAATGCTACCACCACAGAGGAGAGGAAGAAGGGGATAAGTTTAGTTAGTGTGATTCTAGAGGTGGAGGTGAGGAAGTTTCTAGATCTGTAGAGTACACCTAATATTTTTATATGTTTTTTCTGGTATTTTCTATGAGGTAATCAAATCTTAGAGAGTCAGCTATTATCCTTCCTAGCAGCTTAGTTTGAGAGGTTAGTTTAATATTGGTGCTATTGAGGGAACATGCTTTGAGGTTGTTTTTTCATGGGACTTTGATGTGGGGAAATAATAGTAGTTTAGTTTTGTTAGGACTGAGCATAAGTTGATAGTTTCATAACCATTTTCCTGTGGCAGTGAAGGATTCCTGAGTGATTTGCTGTAGGTGAGTTAGATTGTTTGATAAACACATAAGGGTTGAATTGTTAGCATATTGTATAATGGAGGCATGTTGTATGCATGTATGGAGTGAGTTGGTAAGTATCTTAAACAGTAAGGATCTAAGGAATGAGCCTTGTGGGACACATGTATTTATAGGGAGAAAGGGGGATAGAGTATTCTACCATTTTACTGATTGGAATCTGCCTTTGAGATATCTTTGAAACCATTTTAAGGTATTTGATGTAAGGTCTAATAATGACATTTCTGTTTCTGAAGTTTTACGTGGCTAACAGTATAAAAGGCTTTTAATAGATCAAGGAAAAATGCAGATATGAATTTATCACTGTTGTAGGACTCTGTTTAAGGCATTTTGATTGGATAATTTGAACTTTGTCTGTTTCATGTTTTTCTGCTTTAAAAAGCCTGTGTTTGAACTATGTGCTTGTTTGTTCAAAGCTACAGTGGGTTAGGCCTTCTGTCCTTAGTCTACTGTTTTCCAAATACATGCTGAGAGAGACTACAAATAAAGTGTTTATTATTAACTGTTGTCTGCACTTTCTGATTGACTAAGAGAATATTTGTTGTGTATCTGTTTGTTTAAACTGTGCAACTATTTTGCTGCATTTTTAGATTGTCTGCTAATTGAATTCCTCTTATGACTGTAATCATAGTTCATCTCCTTGTTTTGTTTATTTTACTTGTTTGCTGCACTTGAAAAACACTAGCATAGACTAGGTTCAGATTTTTGCTGACTCTAGTACTGTTTGTGACCTTTGGAGCTTGTAAAACAGTTAATCTTTTGTCTGGAGAGGCCCCCCTGTGCCCCTGTGGCAGGAAGAAACAGTTTGGACTGATCTAGTTAGAGTTACTGTTGCAGGGCTCTGTTTAGGGTGTTTTGATTGGATAATTTGAACTTTGGCTGTTTCCTGATTTTCTGCTTTAAAAAGCCTGTGTTTGAAATGATTAGTGCTCGTTTGCACCTGTTGCACATCACACAGCATTGTGAACTACTGCACAGAGGGATTGCTGGTTACAGACGCATGCTCTCTAGCCTCACAAATATTAACTAAACCTGAGCTCTTCACACCTAAACATATTAATACCTTAATATTAACTAAACCTGAGCTCTTCACACCTAAACATATTAATACCTTCCCCTGCTGTATTCTCTCTTCAACTGTTATAGCCAGACCAAGACTATTCCTAGGAACATGAACTGCCAGTTTCCCTACTTTTCTCCTACCAGCCTGGTTGACATGGGTCTACTGAGGCAAACCTTACTTCCACATCATTCCTGTACTATTTGTGAGAGATGCAATGCATCTGGAATCACAGCTCTTGTGCACAATAGATAGCAATACAGAGTGGGTTGTCAGCCCACTTACCACAACTCCTACTCATGATCCACAGCATGCACATAGACTACATATATGGAGGTACTCACAAAAGAACTGCCTGAACACCAGAGACCTGCAAAACACATGCATACTAAACCAACCATAACATCCAAAAACACACAATACATATAATGACACAAGCACAAGTGTCTCACCATCAAGCCCATAAGGCAACACGTATCCACTCCAAACATTTTATTCCTAGGAGACTCTATAGTGAAACACACAGACATCCTCCTCACCAGGCTGAACAAGAAGAAAGTCATGATCAGTTGTCTTTCTGGTGTCAGGATTCATCAGATCATGCAGGCACTCAAGTCTCTCAACAACAAGTACCATTATGATTCAGTCATAGTACAGGTTGGTGTGAATGACTTGAGACATACCTCTCTGGACTACATAAAGAGAGATATTATTGAGCTGTCTGACTGTGTGTCACAGGCAGGTATATCCCTAGCCTTGAGCAGCATATTACCCTTGCCTGGGATGATACCACAATATAAACAGAAAATCATTGACCTCAATAATCGGCTTAGTTTCTGGTGTCATTCTATGGGGATCCAGTTTCTGTCAGCCTGGAATGACATGATCAATAGACCTTGATGCTTTGCCAGGGATAGTCTTCATCCATCACTCCTGCATAGAGGCTTTTTTAGGCAATGTCACAAGGACAGAATTCCCAACGTAAACATTTTATCAAAAAATAACCTCTAGGTTATGCTGCTAAATGCTAGGAGTCATAGGATGAAACTGCACTCACTGGAAGCAGTCCTTACCATGAAAGACACTGACATCTGTGCAGTCACAGAGACCTGATTCAAGGCTGTGGAAAGCACCCGAGCCATACCAGGTTACACCTCCTACCACACGTTCAGACCACAAATGGAAGGCTTGAAAACTAAAGGAGATGGTGTATCAATATTCACTAAAGATAAATATATCACCAGATTGGTTAAACAGTAAGATTCCCTGGAGACACTCCAGGTCCAACTAACTGTTGGTAGGACACCTATTCAAGTTATTGCTACAGGACCCCTTCCATGAATCAAGACACCCATTCTGCCTACTTGAATCTACTGGAATCCATCAAGGTACATCTGAATACCATGGTTCGGAGTGATTTTAATTACTTAAAATACCCATCTATTGATTGGGTAAATTACTCGTACTCAAACTCACTTGCCCAAAGGTTCCTCGAGTTCATTAGCTCTAATGCCTTTGACCAGTTGATGAACACCCAAACAGGCACCTTAACTTCCCATTTAGATGTATCTGTTGTATATTCACTGTAATTTCTTGGTGTAGCACTAAAGTAAAAGGAAGAACTATTGCCTGAAAGTGTACCAATTGTTGCTGCTCTCAGTATCCTGGATTTCTGTTTTCCTGCTTTGTGAATTATTGCCTTGTGTATGTCTACACTGTGCTGTTGTTAGCTACTGTTCTTCTGCATTACTTTATGCATAGGTGTACACACTGCTGTGTTCTTAGCTAGCTATGTGTGTCAGGCACTCATACAATGGAAATTAATGCTAGGTATACTGTCTCTGCCTACCTGTATTAATTTTTTTCTCTACCCATGGTATTTTTGTCTCTCGCTCTTTTCCTGAATTACTTGCTCATAACTAAATTCCCTCCTCTCTGTTTTTATAGCCCTAGTGGATTTTTCCCTGCAGTTTTCTCCTGGCCATAGTACAGGCAACACAGGTTTGAAGACCTTAACAGATACCCTGCAACTCTAACTATCTGTCCGGAAGCCACCATTTTAAGCTTAAAATAATACCACTGAAGTATGTGTCCCAGTAAATAACTACTACATAAGCCAATATTTTAATTAATGTTAGACTTTATAAGCACAACAAGAATTTACAGTGTTTTTTTTGCTAGTCACCACGAAAAGCAGACGCCAGCAGCTCCTATCCTTTCTCTTTGGTTACCCACTATCCTCATACTGTTTCTGTGTATATTCTCCTGTTCTGCACTTTACCCTTCCCTGAATTCATTTCTAGCCTCACTCATAATTGCCTTTCCTAGTGCACCTGCCCTATTTTACTGTCTTCAGACTCTTACATATTAATGTTTTTTTTTATGTTTTTCCCTGTGTTTAGCTGCTAGTAATACCTCTCTCTCCCCCTGCAAAACCCCTGTGTATTGTAGCTTATTTTAACCATACAGCACTGGGTTTCCTTCAAGTAAATCTACTTGTGTAGTTTGAGGCCAGTGTCCTTTTGTAAGTTTACTTCTGCTCATATTGTATTTCTTTTTATTTTATTTCTGGTGATTATACCTTTAGAAACTTTATATTCTTGTCTCTCAAGCTAGTTTTTCACTATCTTTTCTGATTGTTTCTATAACTTCATCTTGACCAGGGTGCTAGCCCCGCTCCATTCGACCTTGCTATGCTCCGGCTCACTTCGCTCCCTTACCCTACCCCCATGCCCACACACCCCCATTACAATTACCTTCATACCTAACTATCCCTCCTCTTCCTGTCCCACTAGCTACAACAATTCCACTTCCTGCCTATTGCCACAATCACCTTACTAATCTGTCAATCTTGTCAACACCCACTTCATCTATACCACTGTTTCTCTACCTACTCTATCTGACCATATTTTATTCCAACATGTATTATTTTCTAATATCTTCTACACTACTCCTTATTCTCTCTATCTCCACCTCTTACCACTCCAATCTCTCTGACCCACTCCTATGTTCACCAACTTCTCACTCATACAACATATATCCAACTACTTCATCTTTTACTATCTCCCCTAATCTCTTTACTACCTCTGTCTCAAGTCTATATAAACTATCCATAATACAGGTTTTTAAACATTCCCACAAAGCTAAGTCAAAACTATACAAACTACATCTAGCATCTACTACACACTCTCTCCTCACTAAAAACCTACTTTGTTCTGGAGATATCCATCCCAACCCTGGCCCCTCTTCTCTCCCCAAAACTACCTCTACACTGCCCCCATCTTACTCCTCTAACAGTCACCAACCTCAGTCACAACAATCATCTCCATCCAAATACTTAACTATTTACTCATTGAATATTCAGAGTCTAGCAAATAAAGTCACTCAGCTGCACTCATGGACAGCTCTCAATACCCCTCACATCCTCTCCCTATCTGAAACCTGGCTCAAGCCACAAATCTCAAATAGTGAAATACTCCCACCAGGTTATAATATCTTCCGATCTGATAGACCTGTAAAAAAAGGTGGTGGCGTGGCCATCCTCTACTCAAACATTCTTAACCTCTCACCATACCCTTCCCCAATTCCTGACTTCCTCCCAGCTGAAATCATCACCCTTCACTGCCATCTGAATCCCCACAAAAAACTTGCAATTGCCTCTATCTACCTTCTTCCTGGTAACAAACTGCCCATTCTTGAAAACATCCAATCCTGGTTCTCCCACAACATATCATATGAGACACTTATCCTTGGTGAAGTTAGCATTGATTGGTCAAAAAGGTGGTGGCATGGCCATCCTCTACTCAAACATTCTTAACCTCTCACCATACCCTTCCCCAATTCCTGACTTCCTCCCAGCTGAAATCATCACCCTTAACTGCCATCTGAATCCCCACAAAAAACTTGCAATTGCCTCTATCTACCTTCTTCCTGGTAACAAACTGCCCATTCTTGAAAACATCCTATCCTGGTTCTCCCACAACATATCATATGAGACACTTATCCTTGGTGAAGTTAGCATTGATTGGTCCAAACTCACAACTGACTCCCACTAACTCAGTATCCACCTACACGGCTTCCACCAACTTATAACATCTCCCACTCGCTTCCATAAAAATTCCACTTCCAGCTCCATCATAGACTGGATCCTTACCAATTCCCCCCACCAATACCACAATCCCACCACCTTACCTGACTCCCTCAGTCATCATCTCCCTACTACCATCTTAAGACACTACTCCCATATTCCTAAACTCCACCTTATCAAAGACTGTCGAAAACTATCGCCTTTCAATTCATCCCAATTTAACTCCATTCTTCACAGCTTAGATTGGTCCATTCTAAAACACCTCCCCCTAAACGATGCTGTAAGCACTTTCAATAACATCTTCATGAATACTCTAAACTCCTTAGCTCCCTCTAGGAAGATCAGAGTAAAATCAAACCATGTTCCCTGGCTCTCCAAAGAAACTAGGTCCCTTATGAAACAAAGAGATCATGCTTGGAAAACCTGGACTAAAACTAAACAACCACCTTTTCTTCAAATATACAGGCAACTGAGGAACCTTGCAAAAAAACATACAACTAATGACAAAAAGTTATACTATAGCTCTGCTCAGCTTAACAACAAATCCAATCCTCGAAAATGTTGGTCAACTCTCAACAACATCCTCTATCCTGGAAAGCCCTCTAATCCCTTCCCATACCCTAACTCTTCCTCTAAGGAAACAGCTACCCTCCTGAATAAACACTTTATTTCTTCCATCCAAAATCTGGTAACCTCTAAGCCAAACTCTACTTAGACACCCACCTCTCCAAGTCCCACTAACACAACTATGTTTTCTTTTGAGCCAGTTCCCATTACTTACATCAAATCTCTACTACTCAAGCTAAAACCTTGCTCTCCTTCCACTGACAATCTATCTCCAACATTCCTCAAACTTGCTGCTGACTCAATTGCCTATCCTGTATCTATACTAATTAATTGATCTATTCTGGAATCAACTGTCCCCCCCTTTGGAAATCTTTCTTCAGTATCCCTCTTCATAAAGGTGGAAACTCCACTGACCCCTCAAACTACCGACCCATTGCGATTCTGTCCCCCCTCTCCAAGATATTAGAAAAATGTATTCACTCACAGCTTCTCAATCACCTCCTCACACACCACTTACTTACCCCTACCCAACATGGATTTCGTACTCACCACAGCACCACCACTGCCCTCCTCTCCTTTACGCATATCATTGCAGAGGCCCTAGACAACAATAAACTCATTTCCTGTCTCTTCCCAGATCTCTCCAAAGCTTTTGATACTGTATCTCATCCTCTACTACTATCGAAACTCGCAAATCTCCACCTATCCCTCTCCGCACTTGCCTGGTTTAATAGTTACCTAGCTGGCAGGGAACAATCTGTCAAATGGCTCTCATCCTCCTCACCTTTCCTTCCCATCTCCACTGGTGTTCCCCAAGGCTCCATCTTGGGACCCCTTTTGATTGTATTCCCACCAAGCCCCTGTTAAGGGCCTAGAATGGGTAAGAAAAAAGTAATATTATTAGTAGGGTAGGTGTTGTTCCAAGTTGATTATACTCATCGAGCTACAAGTTTCCCACAGCTTTGTGTGTTTATTGTGAGACACAACTAATAGTTGTATTTTTAACATTTTTAAGTTTTTATTTTTATTTTACTATGTAATTTTATTATTGAATATTATGAATTGTATATCATGCGTAAACAGTTATGTAACTATTTAGTTATTTTACTATGTATTTTCATGATTTTAAATGGTTGTTGTGTTATGAGAATCCATGTCAGGATTCAGTATCCATGAAATTAATATTCATGAGATCAAATTGGTGTATCACAGGATTGGATAATTTGAATTAATTAGTACTATTTAAAGGCTGTTAGTTTGAGAAATGGTGTTCTGAAGAAGTCTATGGAGGATAGATGAAAGCGCTTAACATGATGTACTAATAAACTACAGTTTTGGTATTTTCTGTCTCTTTCCTTGGAACCGGACACTCATTTTTCACCAGTTATATTGCATTTATTGACTGGCAATTGTTGGGACCCCTTTTGTTTAACATCTTCACCAATGATCTTTACACCTCATGCAAAGAATCCTCCCTTATTCAGTATGCTGACGACTCCACACTTATATCCATCTCAAATAACATTCCTGAACTACACTCCGTGACCCAACAGGCCCTACTATCCACTGAACAATGGCTCTCTCACAACCTATTGATCCTAAATCCCCAAAAGACCAAACTCCTACTTTTCCTTCCCTGTTCTCTTTCTCATCACAAAACCTCCTTTTTTATTACATATTCTAACTATACAAATATCCAACCTGACACCCACACAAAACTCCTAGGGGTCATTATCGATGATGAACTCAAGTTTAACCTACACATACTCCAATGTATAAAAAAACAAACCAGAAACTAGGTCTGCTATATTGGAAAAAAAAATTCCTAACCCCTGAATCTAGACTTACCCTGGACCAGGCACTCCTCCTCCCCTCCCTCTTATACGCTGCCCCAGTTCTTACCAGTATCCATGCCTCCACTCTACAAAAACTGCAACAGACTTACCATAAAATAGCCAGATTCATTACTAACTCCCCATACAACTCACACCACTGCATTTCTTTAAACTCTCTTCAATGGCTTGAACGTCTCCAGTTTCTGCTATCTTATCAATTTCATATGCTGTACTCTATTCTTTATAAACCCTCCTTCTGTCCATCTCTATCTTCCTTAGTCTCCATTTACATCCCATCCCAGACCCTCCATACTTCTAACCAACAATTACTTGGTATCTACCACCCAAAAAGTTCAGTAGGCAAACTACTCTACAAACACTCCCTTACCCATGCTTGGAACAAACTTCCCATTGACTTACGTTCAATCTCCCACACCTCACACTTTAAAAATGAACTAAAAGCTTATTTTCTCAATTCAAGAACCTGCCCTTGCCATGACCCTACCTAGTCTTCCTTCCCTTTATGTACCCTCAAAGGGACCATACTTAGTACCTCATTACACCTCTGTCTCCAATGTGTCTACTATGCATTTGCACAATTTTATACAAACAAAAAATGTCCATTGTTGACCTATTGAACTATATCAATGTAAAATTGTTACTTAGCTTCTTTTTAATGCAACTTTAAATTTATGCATGTATCCCAACATATGTGAATCATTTTGCTATAACTGCTATTATATCAATATTGTTTAAAATTGTACTTGTTTTAAAATGTATTACTGGAGCTTTTCTCCTCGGGTTTCCACTGAAAATGGGCTACAAGCCCAGTTGGATAAACCCGGTTAACAAATGTCAATAAATAAATAAATAAATAAATAGGAGTGCCAACATCTTGGATCTGGTGCTTACCAATATGGGAAATGCTGTAGCATCCCACTTTGAGGTCCTCCCTTGTCAGGTCTGACCACAAATTATCCATATTCAGGGTAGCAATCACCCTGCCAACAGCAACTAAACTAAAAATCTTCTCCAAAGCAGATTATATCATTCTAAGAAATGGTATAAATTGCTTCACTGCACCTCCCCCCTTAGATGGAGCTGTCAGCTATGCCGAGTCCTGAACCAATGCTTTTTACAAACACCTGCATAACTGCATTGATGTGGCTGCACCTGATAGGACCAAAACAAGCTCTTCAAGGAAGAGCAAACCTGCCTGATGGACAACTGCCATTAACAGGCATTACAATAAGAGGAATAAATTATTGTCTAAAAGTAACAGAGAGGGTGCCCTAAACTGGAAACACTTTCTCCACAGCTTATCCAAGTAAATAAGACTTAGTGTGAAGTCCTCCAAAGCAAACTATGAATCCAAGTTAGCTTCTGCAACTAAGGACAACCATAAGGTTTTCTTTTGTTACATCCATAGCCTAAAAGGTATGACCCAGATTTGTGCCAAACTGGTAGTTAATGATATAACATACACTGAAACTGTGAACATAGCAAACCTTTTAGCTAACAGATTCTGTGAAAACTTCACTCCCCTGTTCCCATCACACATACCCCATGACATTCCTTCCACCTGTCCCCCATCTTGTATTTCTAGAGAACAGATCTTAAATGCCCTCTCTAAGGCCAAAAACACAGCATCTATGGGACCTGATAACATCCCAGGCTGCTTCCTACATAGGGTCCACCAAGAATTAGCAACACCATAGTCTAAGCACTGGCTTTGTTCCAGCTGAATGGAAAATGACCACCATTATCCCCTTGCACAAAGGTGGTGCTTCCACTGACCCTGGGAGCTATAGACCTATCAGCTTGACTAGCCTTATCTGGAAAGCCATGGAGCAAATCATCATGGACCTTATCAACAAAGATACAGGTAATCTCCAAACACTTGATCCTTCTCAGTTTGGGTTTGTCAAAGGGAGATTGTGCCTGTTAAACCTGGTGAACTTCTTTGAGACAGTCACCAGAGCCCTGGATGAGGGGAAAACTGTGCATACAGCCTACCAGGACTTGGCCAAGGCTTTTGACACTAATACCCACTCTGGCATTATTGACAAACTCATCCGGCTAGGTATCAACCCTTATATCTTTACGCGGGTCACTAACATTCTCACCAATAGAGCCCATACAGTTAAAAATAGGGGAATCCACCTCCAACAGCAGACCATTAACCAGTGGTGTTCCACAGGGATCAGTTCTGGGACTCCTACTGTTTGGAATCTATTTCTCTGAAATACAAGCAAATACTAAAGGTCTGTGGCTGAAAAACTTTGCTGACACCTGCAAACTGGGAAGGGTTATAGAATCTTCAAATTTATGTCAATATCCTACAAGATGGTCTTACGCAAACAAATGATTGATGCCAAAGTCACGGCCTTAAACTTAATGCAAAAAAAAATATTAGCATCCGCTTCAGTAAGAGTGATGTTCTGACTAACTACCACATCAATAGAAACATCCTAAGCACCCACTCAATGATAAGAGACCTGAGCACACAGGTTGACAGCAACCTTACTTTTGAGCCCCATGTCACCACACTGGCAGGAAGGGCATTCAATTTTGCTCATCTCATAAGTAAGAGCATTGCCTC
Source organism: Protopterus annectens (assembly GCF_019279795.1). Lineage (NCBI taxonomy): Eukaryota > Metazoa > Chordata > Ceratodontiformes > Protopteridae > Protopterus > Protopterus annectens. Next base: position 1,044,985,589 of record NC_056735.1, read on the forward strand.
CAGAAAGAAAGAAATACGTTATAACCTCCCTGTACTCTTCCCTCATCTGTCCAATGGTTGAGTACAATGCCACTTTTGGTATGTACCTTTCCAAGCACCTGAAGCAATTGGAGAGACCACAAAAGTTCCTCACAAGGATAATTCAAGGTCTTCAGCACCTGTCCTATATAGATTGGTTGCATTTTTTTTATTTAACATTTGTTAACCAGGAAAGTCCAACTTGGAACAAAGCCAATTTTCAGTGGAGGCCCAGGGAGAAATGCTCCAGGCACATGTCTTTGTAATGTGGGAGGAAACCGGAGTACCCAGAGGAAACCCACACAAACACAGGGAGGACATGCAGACTCCACACAGATATCCGAGAGTCAAACAGGAGAACCTCTTGCTGTGAGGTGACAATGCTACTGCTGCACCACTGTGCTGTCCATAACATAGTCATTGTCACTTTACTCAATTTCACATAGACTACTCAGAGGCAATCCCTGCCTTGCATATAAGGCGATCTTTGAGTCTGCTTTATTGAAAATGCTGCATATTGTTAAGTCCAATGGCTCATTACTTACCCACTCTAAAGACCTTAACCTAGTATGTGACATTAATAGAACCTGCTGGAGGGACAGATTTGTCTCCCAGAGGTTACTACACCTGTGGAACAGACTCCCAATGCATGTCAAGCAGAGCACCTCTTTGGCCCTCTTCAAGTGCAATCTGGATGATTGGATTGGTAATTGTAAATTCACCCCAGGGGTTCCTCCTGTGTCTCTCTTGGAAAGGACTAATAGGTGCTGATCATGGAAACAAGGGCAGAACTTGGCTAGGCTTGTAAGGGCCTTGCCATTAGCCTAGTATCTTCCTATGATCCTGTGATCCTATGATCCTATGGTCCTTTGCTTTATTGACTTCTTCCATGAATGAGAGTACAACTGTATTAGTACTATGGGATGGTCAAAAACATGTTGGGTTGAGGTTAGAAGTTGTTCATTTTTGTGTAAGATATTGGAAAAGTTGCTTATAGGCACATTTTTCCAGTAATATTGAAAGTGGGGATAGTATTGCTATTGGCCTGAAGTTTGTGATATCATTCAAGCTACCTCCTTTGTGGAAGGCAATGATGTATAACTTTTTCCAGAGCTTGGGATCATATGATTCTTGTATAGATCTATTTATGAAGATGGAAAGGGGATAGGCTATGCTGTTAGTGATATTTTTAGAAACTGACTAGGTAAATTATCTGCACAGGTAGAGCAAACATTTAGCTTGTTTAGCAGATGTTTGATAGTGGTTATAGGCACTGTCTGAATGCTGAATGTAGATGTACAGTAGCTTGAGAATGTTCAGTTGAGTATAGTTGGGTTGAGTTAAAACCTTTGTAATGGGTGCTATACTATCTATAAAATAGTTATTAAATCATATTTCATTATTTATTGTAGTACTATTTGAAGTTGGGCTGGGATTATGTTTTTGGTGAGAGTTGTAGTATTTTGTTGCTTGTTGACCAGAATGTTTTGGGATCTGTTCTGGAAACTATTATAGTACATTTTTTGTCCTAGTTTATTTATTGTTTTGTCTGCTTGCATAGTATTTTATATTGCTGGAGGTTTTGAGACTTTTTTGCCAGTTTCTCCAAGTTTTGTCTCAGTTCTGCATCCATTTTTTAGTAGTCTTAGTTAACCAGGGAGCGTTATTTACTTTTATTCTCTTGTTTCTTGGGGTGCTATTGTGTTAAGAATGTAGGGGTTATTGTATTAAATGTCATTATAACTTTGTCAAAGGGGATGAATTTTAGTATGTTCCAGTTGAATGATGAAGGCATTGCGTTGACTGTGTCTGGATTAAATTTACTTAGGCCATATATGTTTTTTAGTGCTTGTTATTTAGGGATATAATTTATAAATCATTTTGTGTAGGCTGGGGAGTGGTCACTGAGAGAGGTAGGTAAGGTAACTGAATTCATAAAATTTATCTGGGTCAGATACACAAATCCATTCCAGTAAAGCATTTGAGTATTTAGTGAAATAGATTGGATCATGTAAAACTTATTTAAAGCCAAATAACCTAATACTAGTTTTTGGGGTAGTAGATGTAAGTTCAAGCCAGTTTATATTTATATATTCTAGTATTATTCTTTCATAAGGGATATTATTTGATGGTCAGTACAGGATTTCTTCTAATAAATTGATATTGTCACCTGAGGAACATATAGTGTGATTATACATATTTGCTTTTGTTTATTTAACTTTAGGAGCATAATAAGAAGTTCAGCTTTGTCAAATTGTGGAATAGGAGCATTATATTCTATTAGGTTGTAGTGGTTTGGGAAAATTAATGCAACACCACCACCTTTTGGATTTCAGTATTACTGTTGTTAGGCTTTAACCACATTTGAGATATGGTCAAGATATTGGGTTTGTGGCAGGCAATCCAAGCATGTAGCTCAGTAATTTTGTTTCTTATGCTTCTGGCATTTATAGTAAAGAAAGTTAACTGGTTAGCAAGCAGTAGGGGTTGTGTGGTTTAGATGCTATGATTTTTTTCTGTTGGGTTTATCTGAGTGGTATTTATGAGCTCCGGGATTAGGATGAATATCTCCATCTATAACAATCAATTTGATACTGTGTAGCAATTGCATAAACCTGCTGTGTTTGATTTGTTGAAGGATTTGATTTTTGGTTGTTTTGGGGGTGTACTGAATAGTTCAGTTTTGTAATAGAGGGGAGGAGTGCCCTGCAAGAGACTAGCTACTATTCCTGGGCTGTTTATAGGAGATTTTAGGTTTATGTTGAAAAACTTAGTTGGGGAAATGCTGTTTGTAATTGTGAGATTTTGGCAATAGGTTAGGAAGGTTAAGCTATGTAGAGTACCTAAAGCAAGACTAGGTAGAAGCATTTTCAATTAGTGAAGTATTGATAGTGTTTTGTGTAGAGTATTAGGCAGAGGGATATTAATCTAGTGTTGTCAGAGTGTTAGCTAATTGAGGTGATTGCAGATACATTTAATAATGGAATTAGGCTTGTAATGTGGGATGATCAATTAAGTAGGAAGCTAGAGATAATATGGTCTTGATAGTAGAGTTAGTTAGACAATTGTCATTTAATGAGGATGATGATTGGTTAGTTGAGGTGGGGTGCAGCTTAGGTTAGTATAAAAGTAGAGGTAGTATGGGTGGGTGGGAAATGGGGGTAGGGTATGGGAGCAAAGTGGAGCCCAAGCATAGTGGGGGCAGATTGGAGTGGGTCACACTTACCTACCAGAGTTTTTTGCTTAAGAAAACCATATGAGATAGTCTCTGACAAGGTAAGAGATAGTAATGTAGGCTGCTATTTTATTTGTAAAAGTTTACTTTGCTAATGTCTAGTAATTATACTTTAGTCAGATTAGAGAACAATATTCACTTTTAAAGTTTGAGCAGGTGTACAACCAGAGTTTAGTGAACTATTACTACCTGCATTAAATTACTACTAGTTTAAATTTAGAATAATTGCTACAGATTTTATTAGAAGTTATGGCTTAGCAAGATGGTTATGTTCTCTTTATTTTTAATACATCTCCTGGTCAGGGTAAAATCTTCAGTAACACAGGGTCCAGATTGAATGGCATTGGGGGATATGGTTTCCAGAAATGGGGAGATGAAGCCCTTCAGATTTTTTTTTTTTGAGGCTGGGATGTATCAGTTTACAGCATGGTTTCCATTTGGAGCTTTCTTAGTATGGAGAAGTTTCTTACCATTAGGGTTTCCTTTGGTTTCCAGAAATAGGGATGTGAAGCTCTTTAGATTTCTTTTGAGGCTGGGATGTATCAGTTTTTAATATACATTCCAATTGTGGCTTTCTTAGTATAAAGATTTTTTTTTATCAGTAGAGTTTCCTTCAGTTTGTAGTAATGGAAAGATAAAGCTCTTTAGATTTATTTTGAGGCTGGGATATATAATTTTACAGTACGGGCTCCATTTGTGGCTTTCTTAACATGGTGATATCTCTTATCACTAGCTTTTCCTTCAGTTTCCAGAAAAGAATCCTGTCATACAAACACATACAATTGCATTACAACAGTAATATGCCTCAAATAAATTGACATTCGGTACATATGAGGGCTGTGTCATTATACAGCTATATCACACATCTAATGAGTACAAAACTGCAACTACCATGCCAAATGTGTAAATTATACTTCATGATTCATAAACACTACACATATCTACTATGGATTTCATAAGATTTTTAATGGTTTGTTTGTCTATACTCTATATTTGTGCAGAGGCTGTCATGGGGGAGCATAGACAAGTGCTACGTTGAGCACCTCAAGATATGATTATGCACACACTAATACCCTGCTATCAGCATTGACTTCAGACAGAGTTTTAAAAAATGTCTGTGTGGACTGTACAACTTCTGTATGCATTAATGCAGTGTTATAGTCAACAGATGTAGATTTCATTGTGATGTTGCCTGAACACATCATTTTTTAAAGTTATGTCTGCACTCCAGCACTTACACTTGGAAATGATGTACAATGTAGGCAAAACTTTTCACACATACTTTATCAGTGGTATTCAGCAATGCACTGTAATAAATATTTTGACCTGTATATTTACACTGCACATTGTCCAGTTATGAGAGAAAATAAATGAAAATCACATACCAAATGATTACTGTTTGCATACAGTCATCCAAAGATGAATACTCATGAATGCTTGGCTGTCAATCCACTGTTTCACAAGTGTAATTGTCAACAAAATGCCATACTGTGAAACATGCATGCCACTCACAGTAATGCAATCTACATGAATGACAGGACAGATAAATTATCTGAGCAGTATGTAATTACTTGCGATCAGCAATTGGTATTACTTCTGCATGTCAAGACACAGACTTTTTACCAAAACCTATGAAGCATGCCAGCTTCTCTGCAAAACACTACTGTGGTAATCCGTACAAATGTGCATTTTCACACATTTAAAGCCAGATTTCTCCTATGGCATTTATGACTGATAGTGTATTCTCTAGATTGTGTAAACAGATAGGAAGGTGTTTCAAATCCACCAGTGGTGAACTTGTGGGTGTGTTTGTGTGACTCTAGTGTTGGGTAAGTATTACCTTAAGAGAGGACTCCACCCCCACTTTTAACACAAACATCTTCTCTGGAGTACACTAATGAGGTCATCCTGATAAAAGTGCACTCTGTCTCTCTCTCTCCCTCTCTCTCTCTCCCTCTGTCTCTCTGCAAAAGTCAGACTTCTTCTGTCTGACAAATGTGTACCCTCTCCCTGTAGAAGTCAAACAAACCTCTTTTGTGGCACATGCAGTCAATGCATTGCTCTCTAGATTATGTAAATAGATACTGTAGGTAGGTGACTCAAAACTAGCATATGTTAATTAATATGACTGTATGTACTGTCATGTACAACTTTCTCTGACACAATACCTGTTATGTACACTTCCACTTAGGAAACATATATTCACTAACCAAGTGCTACCTTATAACTTTCTAGCATCCTCAGGCTAGACACAGTTTTGGAAACACACTGATTAGACAATTCATTAAAAATGTATTATCTCACAGTTGTATGACTTTTGTTGTGACACTGGCCATTGGTACTGTGTTCTCTAGACTGTGAAACTAGATAGGTAAGTGGTTTAAAACCCTCAGTTATTGACTACTGTGAGTGTGTGTTTCTCTCTCATGCTGTATAGAAAAAGATAATAGGTTGTGTAGCTGTAGAGTGTTACTGGGTTCTTCCACCACTTTCTTTCCTTTTTAGCAGAACTATCACTTTATTAAACAATGGAAATGTCATCCATTAAACTGTGCACTGTTACAGTTGTAAAACAATATAATTTGTGGTGCTTGTAGTTTATGCAATTTTCTCCAGTTTGTGATCTTAGTAAGGTAATCAGGTCAAATCCAGACGTTATTACTCAGATTCTATCATGTCACTATGACTGTAAATGCGCATGTAGGTAAAATGCTGTCACCCATCTGTCTGCTGTGTAAACACATAGCTGGTGATTCATCTTACAAGAATTTCTGTTTTTCTTCACAGATAAATGCTTTGTTTAACAATGATGATGTCCTTTGATACATTTGCCATTTCTGATATTAGTATTAAGCCTTCTCCTCTGACATGAGGAATTGAGACAAGGTTCAGTATGTTGTTGCCTTAGTAAGCCATGAGCCATGAGTTTGAATTTGTGAATATCTACACATTGGGCATGATTGGGATTCTACCATAACAGTAATGACTGCATTTTGCATCATTCTGGTATAGGCACCATCACTTTGGTATACGTAGCATCATGCAGTATTGTGTGACAATGAGAAAGATTGCACCACTCTTTTAACTAAACTACAAGCACACATATGTCTTGAAGCAAAGGGATGATGCAATGCCTTCAAATACTCATATCAGAACAATTGTAGTAAAACTTCTCCCATGGTGTGTTCAGTCTTCCCAGTGTCATGTTGTGTCTGTGACTGCATAGATGGGTGTTCAGTACTCATAGTGAGTGACTATAATCATTGTGTGTCAGTAAACTGCTTTGCAAGAATATGTACAATTATGCTGGGAGAGGCCTCACAGTTGTAAGAACATTAAAATAGCTACCTGCTTTTCATCTCTCCGACAAATTATTATTGGATAAATTAAGATTAGAATCCCTTTCTTACTTCACAAATCAATTGCGGGTATTTGTGATAAACTCCAGTACTATCTCCTGTGATAGATGCAGATGATACAGAGCTTTGTAGATTATGTAGTATGATTGGTAGGAGGTAACATGTGTCTGTATGGTAACTGTGTCAAATGAGTGTAGCTTAGGCAAAGAAAGTAGCTATGGCACAGTCAGAAGGCCACACTTTTAAGGTGTGACATTACAAATAAGGGCATCCATACACATTATAATAGGGGACTGATGTAATTCTTTCAAGGGTGTTCTTCATGAAACAACCAATATGCCTGTTTCTGTGGTATCAGTAGTTGATAAACATCTCTCTATGGTCTGCCCTGGTTTATGTTTGAATCTGGTACGATGGAAATGCTAATTATGTTAATGATTGCTCACAGGAGTTACTTATTTCCCAAATAATATTGCTTTGTATTGTATGTCTTCTTACAAACAAGTATGTATTACTATAATTATTTTGATCACACTTTAGAGTTTTATAGGACATGAGGGCTTCTATAACAGTTCTTAATGTGTGGAATGCTGCAAAATCATCAGAAAGTGTGAATGAGCCTATGTTATGATATTTTCTTGTGTGTTTTTGTTGTTTAGTTCAAGTTATAGAAGTCTTTGTTGAAATTCCTTGTGAGCATGCCAAGTATAATGCCCAGTACAATGATGTAGTAGATGTCTACTGTGTAGCAAAGAGAACTTTAATTACAAAATGTCATGAGATCTTTCTTTTCAGTTCTTGTTATTGGGCAGAACTTAATTGAATTATTCTCTCTAATTCTGGCTTTGCCAACTTCCACACAATGGAGTTAGTGACCTACAGGTGAAGTAAAAATACATTTGTCACAGGCCAGTGTGCATTTGGTGTAAGTGCAATGTAAATGTACATGGGGTCAATTAGTAATACATGTTAATGCTTGACACGGATGCGTTGTATGTTACTGTACTGTCATACAGTTTTTAATATGGATGTTCACATGGCTCACTTTGTGAATATATATATATATATATATATATATATATATATATATATATAATATATATAAATATATATATATATATATATATATATATATATATATATATATATATAGGGTCACTACTTAATCCTGAATACTTACATTACCGAAGACTGGAATCCCAAGACCAGATAACCAAAAGACGAGAATACTGGAAGACCTGAAGCACAAATTTCAAAATCTCGAAGTACAGAGATGTCAGGAGGTCTGGTAATTATCTATGTTTGATTGTGCTGGTTAGGGGCTTAAGTGTGTGTGCAAGTTTGTGTTGTGACTGTGATGTGTGTGTGTGCGGGGAATGTAGGTGTGTGGTGGTGTTTTCGTGTTTTTGTCTGTATAGTGTGACCTTGGAGTTAGAATATTTAAGTAGGGGGGGTGGGCGCTGCCCCCCACATGCAGGGGTGCAGGGTGGCTTGCCCCCCTGCTTTTTCTTTAGTGTAGGTTTGTGTGTTTGTGTTTTGGATGATGGTGTGCGTATGTGTATGTGTATGTGTATGTGTGTGGTGTATGTTTAGTGTAGTGTTCGGGATTTCAAATTTCATGCTTCTTTTCTTTTGGTCTTCTCGTCTTTCGGTTATCTGGTCTCGGGATTCTGGTCTTCGGTAATGTAAGTATTCGGGATTTAGTAGTTATCCTCTATATATATATATATATATATATATATATATATATATATATATATATACATATATATATATATATATATATATATATATATATATGTGTGTGTGTGTGTGTGTGTGTGTGTGTGTGTGTGTGTGTGTGTGTGTGTGTGTGTGTGTGTGTGTGTGTGTATATATATATATATATATATATATATCTTACAGTAAACTGTATTCATATCTGTACTTTAATGTACTCATCTGAGTCAGCATGCATGGTGTGGTACTTACACTGGGAAGGACACACATCATATCATTGTTTACATTAACACAAGTGCATCATAGTTAAAAATAATTGTAGCCTGACAGTTGCTACTTTTGTCCATTAGCTGATGTCTTAACAGCATACTGCTGGCATGTACTTTTATTCTGCCCGTGCCTTATGTGGGCTGCCTATACATTTATAATTTACACAGAAATACATGTTAGTCATACTGATATACATCAAGACATTTAGAAATAACAACCATTTTGTCAGGAGATGACTTGTACTTTGATTTATATTATACCACTCAACCTCTTAGAGCAAGAAATCTGGACAAAGCCATAAGAACTGGGGGACAAAAGCCCAAAACTAGGGACACATTTTAAATATTGCTCTTACAAATGTAGAAAGCTGATAGAACAACATGTTTTGCATTAGCATGGATTTTCTGAAAAGTATGAAGTCTGAAACTGAAGTGTCTGTCAATATTTTCTGACTTCAGTCCTCACTGATTTGACAAGGACTGGCCAGAAAAACAAATTTTTATGAGGAACAGAATGAAAATATGACACAAAAATCTGAAGAGTTGAGAGGTATGATTTATGTGCATTTTTACAAATTCATATTAGTATACATATTGTGCATGCACTTATGTCACATCTGCTTTAGTTAAGCACATAGTAATATATATATATATCTATATATATATATATATATATATATATATATATCAGAACATTATTCAGAGGTTCATAGGTTCATAGGTGTGTACTAGGCTAATGGCCCTGGGGCCTTTACAAGCCTAGCCCATAGGATTACCCTGACATCGTGCCACCCGACCTTAGTTCCCAGTGCCTCTGTCAAGTAAAGCCACTGTAGTGATCCTGGGGGTAAATTTTCTATTTCCCATCCACTCAAAGATTTCTCTTGAAGAGGGCCATTGAGGTGCTCTGCCTGACATGTATGGAAAATCTGTTCCATAGCATGGGCTGTCTCTGGGTTAGGAACCTGTCCCTCCAGCATGTTCTGTTGATTGTGGTAATGAGGTTGAGGTCTCTGGAGCGTGTGGTGTGGAGGGATTGGGATTTCTTTTGATGTAGCATTTCTAACAGAGCTGGGTCAGACATGGCTTTGTAAGTCAAACAGAGATCGCGTCTATGTAGGCGATATGAGACAGGGAATAGTTGGAGTTTTTCTGAGTCTGTCCATATAGGACAATTTTTTAAGGCCTAGGATCCTCTTTGTGAGGTACTTTTGCGGCCTCTCCAGTTGTTGCAGGTGTTTAGTAAGGTACATGCCAAATGGGACATTGTACTCAATGACTGGCCTAATGAGGAAAGAGTAGAGGGAGACAATAACCTTTTTCTTCCTGGATGCGAAACCCTCAGTAATGAGATGTGCCACATATAAGGACTTTCTGACAACAGTGGCAATGTGGTGGTCCAAAGAGAGGTTAGAGTCAACCCGTGTTCCCAGATCTCTTATAACGCCTTCTGTGTTCAGTGGACTACCATTGATGTGGTAATTCATGAGAACCGGGTTTTTCCCAAAGGGATGACCACACATTTTTTGGCATTGAGCTTAAGGCCATGTTTTTGACACCAATCATTGGTCTCAGTGAGGCCTTTCTGTAGGATGTCAACATCATTTGTGGAGTTAATAGCTCCCAACTTGAAATCATCTGTGAAGTTTGTCAGCCAGAATCCCTTCGTGCTGACCTGGACTTCAGAGAAGCAGATTCCAACAGGAGAGGACCCAGGACTGAACCCTGTGGGACTCCACTCGTGACTGGTCGGCAGTCTGACTTGGAGTCAGCTACTTTCACACTGTGGGTTCTACTTGTGAGGCAGTTTGCAACCCACCTAGTGATATACGAGTTGATGCCTAACTTAGTGAGTTTTTCTATGATTCCTTAGTGGGGAATGGTAGCAAAGGCCTTGGCCAGATCAAGGTAGGCTTTTTGAATCCCCTTGTCTTCATCCAGAGCTCTGGTCACTGACTCAGAGAAGTTGACCAAGTTGAGCAGGCATGATCTACCCTTCACAAAACCAAACTGTGTGGGATCCAGAGTTTGGAGATTCCCTACATCCTTGTTTATTAGGTCCATGATGATGTGTTCCATAGCTTTGCATATCAGACTCGTCAGGCTAATGGGGCGATAGTTCCCAGGGTCTGTAGTCGCTCCTCCTTCGTGAAGAGAGATGACTGCAGCAGTGCCCCATTTGGTAGGGACAAAGCCTGAGGTAAGGCTGTGATTGAACAGGGCTCACAGGTGAGGTGCCAGTTCACTCTGTAGTTCATGTAAAACACAGCCAGGGATATTGTCAGGTCCCATAGAAGCTGTATTCTTGGCCTTGGACAGTGCTGTTTTAACCTGTGTAGCAGTAATACTGGGTGCCTGGCAATCTACTGGCATTATGATTAGCCCTTTTGGGTATTTCCAGTATATTGGCAATATCTGTTGGCTCAGTATAGGAGGTGCCATTGTGCAGTAGCTCAGATCAATTCTGGGTATTGCCATGGAGATTCTTTACATAACTACAGAAAGCATTGTGGTTGTCTTTACTATCTACTGCAATTCTGTTTTCATAGCTAGCTTTACAGGATTTGATGAGGGATCTCAACTTTTTGTTGAGGCTGACAAGGGAGTTTTACCAGTCTTGAGACTTCACGTTATTCTGCATCAGTTTCCTCTTCCTGATGTAGAGTTTGTTTATGGCAGGGGACCACCAGACTGGCTTCCTTTTTTTGGAGGAGAGCATCTTGGTTCTACTGGGTATGGTAAGATCCATGCATTTGTGTACGTGTTTGTACAGTGCATTGGTGTAGGATTCAGCAGTCATGCAACTATTCTCCATTTGCATGGGTGGTGTGAAGTTAACCACCACTGTTTTTAGGAGCCCAAAGTTAGCTTTGGAGAAGTTTTCATGGTGGTTACCTTTGCGGGGGGTAGGTGAGTGGGGGTGGTGGGATGGATTTTGGTTTCCAAGGTGATTAGTTTGTGGTTGGATCTAACCAGGGAGGAGTTGACTACTGGTGTTGAGCAACAGTCACCCATGTTAGTAGTGACTAGGTCAAGGATGTTGCTACCTGTAGTGGGGGGTAAGAATGAGCTGGTCTATGGTACTGAAATCAATGAATTCCAGGAAACGGGCAAGTGTATTGATACATGAGTAGTTTTCGCAGTTAATGGAGGAGTAGTTGAAGTTGCCCAGTACGAGTGTGTTAGGTTGGACCCCAATATTCTCCAGGGTGCTGAGGAACATGGATATGAGTCTTGGGACATGGTTGAGGACCTACAGCAGGCTACAAACTGAATCGCTGGCTTACCCAATGTTAGCTGCACCTGAAGTATCTCAGATGCGTTATGTTGGGCTACCAGTCTGGAGGTCTGCACATCCTTTATGAATATGGAAACACCACCGCTTTTGGAGCTTCGGTCCAAGTTCTGAGGTTGAAAGGTGTGGAATGAGTTATAGCCTGGGAATGCAGGAGTGCTTTCTGCTGCCTTGAACCAGGTCTCTGTTATTGCACAAATATCGATGTTCTCTAATTTAAGGAGTGCTTCCAGCAAGTACGTTTGAGATTTAGACTTCTAACATTGGACAGCATGACTCTCAGATTGCATTTGTTTGTA